>NW_016805866.1:4118397-4128600 GCF_001698545.2 Rhinopithecus bieti | reverse complement strand
TCACTCATCATGCAGTTACTTAATCTCATTTATGGAAAGCCTATTTTCAAAGATTTATCATCAAGAATGATGTTTGTTGTAGGTTTTTGATAGATATCCTTTATTTCTTTAGGGAAATCTCCTTCTACTCCTTTGTATGTCAAAAAAAGGAAAACTTTAGCATGTCTTAAAACTTTTTAAATTCACTCTCAGTATTGATTAAATTTTTCCATTTCCCTGTGTTGAATTGTCTTACTATATTGTTTTGTTTGAAAATCAGTGTAAACATTGACAGAAAATTGTTTTTAACTGCTTAATTAATCTGTTCATATTTTATTTAGGATTTTCATTTTTTTTAGTAATATTTGTCTTTAATTTTCTTTATGTGTAATATCTTCCTCTGGTTTTCATACCAGGGTTACATTTGGTTCTCAGACATATACAGAGCAGAAGCATCATCTTTTGCCTCCTCTAGAATTTAGGTAAGTGAAATGTTAAAAGAATAAAATAATAACAGTGTTTTTAAAATAAGGAAATAAAGAAACAGTAGACCAGGAAATTTGAAGACAATCAAGAAAATAACTGGTTGGTACTGCAGCAGTCTCCAGAAGAAAAATCAGTCATTTCCAAGATGGTTCAGAAGAAGGTATAAACTTAAAGGAAAACAACAACAACAAAACCTTTTATAAGAATTAGCAGGCATTGGCTTTCAGGTAATCAGTGATCATCCTGCAATTATAACAGCTAGGTTGGCTGGCTTCTAAAACAATTGATAATATCAATTGTTGGCCAAGATACAAATCAATAGGAACTCTCATTCATTGCTAAGTGGAAATGCAATTTATACAGCCACTTTAGAAAACAGTTTGGCAGTTTCTTAAAAACATAACATACTTCTAATATATAACCCATCAATGACATTTCTCTCTATTATCCAACTGAATTTAAAACTTATGTCCACACAAAATCATGGATTCAAAGTTTCGTTTATAATTGTCAAAAGCTAGAAGCAACAAAAATGTCCATCAGTAGGCCAGTGGTTTTATAAATTGTGATTCATTATACAATAAAATATTATTTTGCCATATAAATAAATGAGTTGAACTATCAATTCATAAAAACACATAAAGCAACCTTAAACACGTATTACTAAGTGAAAGAAGCCAGTCAAGAAATACTATATATCATATGATAACAATTATATGACTTTATGAAAAAGGTTGAACTGTAGAGACAATAAAATGATTAGTGAGTACTAGAGATTTAGGCAGCATGAAAAGGGTCGACTAGGTGAAGCACACAGAATTTTTTTAGAGTGATGAAATTGCTCTGTATGCTATTGTAATTGCAGATACATAAAATAATGCATATATCAATGCCAGCTGACATTTAAAGAAAAATTTAATGCATGCAAATTGAAAAAAATAATAATTTAAGAGGTTGAGGGAATTCAAAGATAGAATGTAGAATATGACAAATCAATCTAATTGTATTATAGATGTACAAAAGAGCCTCACTGAACTGTGTTGGATACAATGTCAGTGTTGGCAATAAGGGGAGTCTTAAAATCTAATGGCAAAACAAACGGTGCATAAGGGCTGCACTCTAGTTGAAACCTGGATACTGTACAGGTTATTCACCTAATAGATTTTGAGAAACGTCTTGGTTTATATGCAACTGTAATGATGTGTGCCATTCATTTTTACTTTTGCTCCTCGTAGTCACCAAAGAGTGTCCAATGAACAAACTAAAAATAGAGAATTGATTTACTAGAAATCTAGTTAGAAAATACAATTTGGAGAAAATAGCAGGAAGGTATTTTAAATGTGAGGGAATAAATTCCTTAATCTCCATTAGTAAGAAGTTAACAAAAGTAAAAATCACAATCAAGAAATTGAACAATTATATATTTTAATGTGATTAACATCAGAAGCCAAAATAATGAGAAAACAGGAAAATTAAAAAATTTTAAATTTCCTGTTTGTTACATCTGATCAGTGGGACTAAGTGTAGGGTCAAGAAAGGATCATTTTAATTTTGGCTGATTTATACCATGTGTTTGAGTAACTTTATTTGAAAATTATACTCATATAGGAAAAATTAAGAAAAGTCTCTTGAGTAGTCATGCTAAAGGGGAAACCTAACATTATATTCAAATTATTTCTTTTTTTCTTTTTCTTTTTTTTTTTTTGAGACAAAGTTTCACTCTTGTTGCCCAGGCTGGAGGGCAATGGTGCAATCTCTGCTCGCCTCAACCTCCGCCTCCCAGGTTCAAGCAATTCTCCTGCCTCAGGCTCCTGAGTAGCTGCTGGGATTACAGGCGTGCACCACCACACCTGGCTAATTTTGTATTTTTAGAAGAGATGGGGTTTGGTTTCTCTATGTTGAGGCTGGTCTTAAACTCCTGACCTCAGGTGATCCACCCACCTCAGCCTCCCAAAGTGCTGGGATTGTAGGCGTGAGCCACTACGCCCGGCCTCAGATTATTTCTAAAGCAGTATAAAAGAGAATACATCTCAAATACATGGGAAGTCACGAACACATAATTACGTTTAATTCATAGTATTGAAATATTTACCTGCAAACCAACAAACATTGAATATACTTACAATTTATTCAAGCCAATATATTGACAAAATATCAAAATCAATCACAAGAAACACAAGATGTTGGAAAGAATAATAATGAAAGAGAAAGACTGTAGAAGAAAACATTACAACTGTTAAATATGATAAACATATTTAAGAACTGGTTTAATGAAAACATAAAAATAGATAAGATATGTTACAATGGTTTAAATGAAGACCATTTAGAGTAATATATAAAATATATAATATATAGCTGTACAGAAATAAATAAAAACATATCAATGAAATCAATCTTTCAGAAAATATAAATTACTAAATTTTATTCTAGAGATGACTACAAAGAAAAAATTAAAATATTATGTTAAAATAACAGAAATAAAAATGTTNTCTGCCTCCCGGGTTCAAGCGATTTTCCTGCCTCAGCCTTCCGAGTAGGTGAGATTACAGGCATGCACCACCATGCCTGGCTAATTTTTGAAGTTTTAGTAGTGACAGAGTTTCACCATGTTGGCCAGGCTTGTCTCAGACTCCTAACCTCAGATGATCTGCCTGCCTTGGCCTTCCAAAGTGCTGGTATTACAAGCATGAGTCACTACGCCTGGCCCCAAATACACATTTTAAAAGGATTTTTTGCTAAAGTATACCTATATTTTGATAAAAAAGTTACAGATGCTATATAATTGCATGTAAAGTTAGTTAAACACCTCACAAAAGGAAACTATTGAAACCCATTTAGAGTATTCTGCTCAATACTTAACGTGCTATGGAACAGTATTATGAGAATATCTAACTCTACATATTGGTGCATTAATGCAAGGAGAAAAATATAACATTTTGCATACCAAAAATAAAATTTATTATTCATCTCTCAAAGAGCAGTTTAAACATATTTTATTTGTAGTGAATCATCAATACAGTAATAAAGATTTGTTAATTAAAAGTAAGGGTTTAATTGAACTTGACTATTTTAAGTTTAGAGATTCATGGCTCTTACTTTTTTTCAGAATGATCTGTGGACTACAGAATTTTAGAGATGGTCAATATTTCCAGAAAGAATTAAAATAATGTTCCATAAGTCATAGTCTCAAAGGGAATGGTAAGCTGTGATGTTACTTTTATCTGATGGGACCCTTCTTGGATAGATTGAGGAGGAACACAATATTATGAAATGAGAAAACACTTCAAAGTCAAATAAACCTGCCTTTGACTTCCACCTCTGTTTCTTTATAGTTGAGGGACACTAAAACAAATCATTTAGTCTGTGAGCTTCAATTTCCTCATCTGAAAATGGTGATAATTTTCCTCTGACTCATGGGTTTTAATCAAGTATGTAAAATGCGTTGTATAGTGCCTGACACATATTACCATAAAAGATAGCTATTGGCTATAATACACACATTAATCATTCATGGGTGAATTCACTTAACACACATAATTGAAGTAAAATGCAGTTCAAATTCAGCTGTTCTACTATACCTGTCCCCATAATAGTATGCAAAAATTGGCTTGAACTCTGTCCTAATGAAGTATATACAGTATTGAAAATTATATTATTAACCATGTTTTAGAAAATGTCCTAAATATTCTCACCATATTCCCAATGGTAGATATTATTATGATCTCTACTTTATAAAACAGGCACTGGAAGCATAGAAGGTTAACTTAACCACAGTAACATGAGCTAGTAAGTAGTAGTGTAAAATAAGTTTTTCATTGTCTGAGATTACACCCGGAGTTCTTTGTCCTACCTCCAAGAAAATTAATGAGCGCGGACACATAGGTGAAGTTGGAGTGAAAGTTTAATAAGCTAAAGAAGAAAGCTCCGCCGGGCGTGGTGGCTCAGCCTGTAATCCCAGGGCACTTTGGGAGGCCAAGGCATGCAGAACACAAGGTCAAGAGATCGAGACCATCCTGGCCAACATGGTGAAACCCCGTCTCTACTAAAAACACAAAAATACAAAAACAAACAAACAAACAAAAAAAGCCGGGCGTGTTGGCAGCAGCCTGTAATCCCAGCTACTCGGGAGGCTGAGGCAGGAGAACTGCTTGAACCCGGGAGGCGGAGGTTGCAGTGAGCTGAGATAGGCCACTGCACTGCAGCCTGGGCAACAAGCGAAACTCTGTCTCCAAAAAGAAAAAAAAAAAAGACGAAGAAGAAAAAGAAAGTTCACTGCCAGCAGAAGAGAGAGTTCTGAATGGAAGTACCTACTATGAGGCCTGTTTTGGGTTTTTATGGACTGGAAAGGGGAAAGAATGTGCTTAGTCTGCGGGTTGTCTTAGCCAATGCCTGACTTAGCTTGGCCAGGGACCTTAGCCCAGGACCAATCAGGCGCTGAAATAATGATTCACAGATGCTGCTTAGCTTGACCTAACACTATCGGAAGCTGAAGTGAATGTCTGGTCCGGAACTTTGGCCTGGGACCAATCAGGGGCTGAAGCGATGATTCATAGAAGCCGGAGGTAAAGTTCTAATAAAGGAAAGTATAGTGTCCACCAGAACCTACTGGGGCCCACTATGCCCATACCCACAAAAAAAGAAGGAACTTTTCCTGGGAACCTGCTGACTGTAAAAAGGACAAAGACATTTCTATGCCAGGCTTTGTTCCCTTATCTGAGTGAGCTAGAGGTTTTGTGCAATTTTATCCAAATGGGCTAGAGAGTTTTGTTTTGTTTTGTTTTGTTTTTTAATCTGTGCAGCCGTGGGCATGTCTCTAGGCACAACATCCTGTGCTAGTTCCATCACTGGTGCAGCCTGAATTTTTTCCCATGCTGCTTTTTATGTTATGTGGGGATGAAGCATTGACCCCTGGGTCAGGGGCTATTCCGGGACCCTTCCCTTGCTATCTACCTAAGGCAAACTAATTCCTTTCAGTAGAACCAAGATTCAAACACGGCACCTTGTTACATGGCCCAAGAGCCTTACTGCAATGATATATCATTGATCAGAGAGGCACACAAATACACAGCAAACTGTATCTGTAAGATTCCAACAACAGCATTTAGCATAGAGATATGATTAAGAAAACAATATGGTCATGGAAAGTTGCCACAAGGATATGAAGATTTGCTGAGACAGGAATGAAGATCACTAATTCTTCTTGGATACATACATAAAAACCTTGTATCTACAAGGTAAATTAATTTTTGCTTTCTTCAAAATGAGAATGTAAAATCTAGCACATTTGGGTAGGGTAAACTAATAATCAAATCTCCTGGGGATAGTTAGACATCCTACTTTCGTCAACTCAACTGATTCATAGCTTAAACATATATAAAAAAGGCAAGAGTTCCAAATTTTGCTTGTCATCATTTAGAAAGTATATCTCTTGAGAACCAACATAGGGAAAGAGCCGAATTAAAGAAAAAAACAAAACAAAACAGGGAATTCAAAATATAGAATCAGAAATGTGAAACTTTTAATGCAATATTTTAGTTTAATATCAGTTATTTTCATAATGTGCATCAACATTAAATTTTCCTAATCTCCTTTAGTCCATCTTATCCATGTGTGTACCATTTCACCTCTTTCCCTACAGCTTGTGAAGAAAAAATATACTTCTCACTGTTCAGGATAAATTTAACCTGCCAGCATTCATCTCATTTGACCTACTTCCTTTGAAACTAGATGTATCTTTTATTCTTCTCTCTTCCTTGGGATCTAAAAGTTCTCTTCCATTTCTTTGTAAACCATGATCAAGTAATGTTTTATCTCTTTCTACTCAAAATAAAACAAGACAAAAGTTGGCATCTTTTTTTCCTTCGGCCTTCCTCTAAATTTAGTCTGTGTGCTTTCCATTATTTTATTATGTCTATTTCTAACTCACTCTATGTGAGTGTGTTGTGTGTGTGTGTATGTTTAATAATGATCACCTTAATGGGTTTAAATGGCTTATTACGGTTTTCATTTGCATTTCTATAATGATTAGTAGTGTTGAGCATCTTTTCATGTGCTCCTTAGCAATTTGTATATCTTTGGAGAAATGTGCATTCAAGTATTTTTCCCCTATTTAAAGTTTTTAATTGTTTCGTGTTGAATTGTAGGAGTTCTTTATGTATACTGGATATAAACCCCATATTAAACATACTTTACAAAAATTTTCTTCTATCACATAAGTTGCCTTTTCACTGTCTTGATTTGTCCTTTGACAGTAAATATTTAATTTTGATGCAGTCCTTTTTATTTCTCTTTTCTTGTCTGTGCTGCTGATGTTATATTCAAGAAATAATTGCCAAATTCTATGTCATGAAACTTCCCCACTTTGTTTCCTTCTAAGAATCTTATAGTTTTAGCTCCTATGTTTAAACCTTGATCTATTTTGGAAAAGTGTTTTTTAAATAATCAATTTGTTATTTGTTTTCTTTATTGTTTCTGGACTTTGATCTTAGTTAAGTTTTCCATACTCCTAGAATTTCAAAGGATTCAGCTGTATTTTTACATTATTATTCTTATGATTTTATTTTTTGGCTTAAATATTTGATATTTGGTATTTCTGTTGTTGTGAGGAATCAGCTCTATTCTATTATTTTCCAAGTGACTATCTAGTTATCACAACACCAACTATTAAGTATTTATTTTTTCAGCCGGGCGCGGTGGCTCAAGCCTGTAATCCCAGCACTTTGGGAGGCCGAGACGGGCGGATCACGAGGTCAGGAGATCCAGACCATCCTGGCTAACACGGTGAAACCCCTTGTCTACTAAAAAAATCCAAAATCTATCCGGGCGAGGTGGCGGGTGCCTGTAGTCCCAGGTACTCAGGAGGTTGAGGCAGGAGAATGGTGTAAACCTGGGAGGCAGAGCTTGCAGTGAGCTGAGATCCAGTCACTGCACTCCAGCCTGGGCGACAGAGCGAGACTCCGTCTCAAAAAAAAAACCCAAAAACAGTATTTATATTTTCTCACTGAATTTAAATTTAAATAATGCCTTTATTATATATAAAACATCCATATAATATTTGGTCTAGTTTTCCCTATTGTTTGCTTATTCAGACACTAATATTATTCTGTTTTAACTAAAGAGACTACATATTATACTTTAATATTTAGGGTAGTTAAACTCTAATTTCCTCTTCTTTATAAGGGTTTTCTTACCTACACTTTATAATTATAATAGCATCCACTTTGTAACCAAATTGTATATTTCTAAGAAATGGAAAACAATGGGTAATCACACATAAATGTTTTTCTATTGTCTATGATGTTTATCCCTGTTCTTAATATGAGATATTTATTTTCTTCTCTCTGCAGTCTTTGGTTTTAGTTTGTTGTTTTCTTCCCCTAGTTTCTTAAGTTGTAAAATTAGATTGATGATTTGAGATTTTTTTAAAATATAAGCATTTATAGCTATAAATTATTTTCTTAGCACTGTGTTCCATAGATTTGATATGTCATATTTCTGTTTAAATTTGTCTCTTAAGTATTTTCTAATTTCCTTTTTGATTTCTTCTTTGATCAATTGGTTGTTTAAGAGTATTCTTTTAATTCCCACAAATTTGTGAATTTTTCACTTTTACTTTTATCTTCACGCCATTATTTGGGACATATACTTTGCATAATGTTTACCTTTTTAAACCATTGAGGCTTAATTTTAGGCCTAATAAGTCATCTATTTTAGAAAATGACCTATGTGTATGTCATTGCTGTGAAGTAATGTTGTCTATGTGTCTGTTAGACCCAACTGGTTTATTGTGTTGTTCAAGTCCTCCATTTTCTTTGTTATCTTCTGTCCATTTTCTCTGTCCGTTATTGAATGTGGAGTACTGAAGTCTCCAAATATTATTGTAGAATTATTTATTTCTTCTTTAAAGTCTGTCAGTTGTTTCTTCACAAATTTTGATGATTTGTTATAAGGTACACAAATGTTTATTATTGTTACATCTTCTCGTTTTATTAAATGTTTTATTAATTATAATATCTTTCTTTGTCTCAAACTTTTTGATTTATGTATATTTTGTTTACATGTGTATAGCCACCCTCGTTCTATTTTGGTTAAAATTTGTGTGGAATATCATTTCATTTTCAACCTATTTGTGTCTTAGGAGCTAAATTAAGTCTCCTGTAGAAAGCATATATTTGGATCATTTATTTTTATCAATTTCACTAATCTGTATCTTTTGATTGGGAAGTATAATTCATTTACAATTAAAGTAATTGCAGATAAAGACTAACATACTTCCTTACTTTGATATTTTTTGTTCCTCAGTGTTTGCATTACCACCATCCTGTGTGTTTAGTTTATTTTTTGTTATGTTTTGATTTTGAAAAGTATGTGTCATTTTTATTTTCTTATCTACATTCTATAAATATTTTATTTGTGGTTACAATAGTAATACATGTAATAATATAAAGCTATAACCCTTAATATTAATTTATATCAGTTTAAATTCAATAGCATATAGAAACTTTACTTTTTTATCAGTTTTATCTCCACTCCTGTAAGTTGTTGATGTCAGAAAATTGCACCCTTATACATTTTGTCTCCAAAAACATAAACTAATAATTATTTTAAATGCATTATCCTCTTAATTTAGAAAACAAAAATTAACTAAAAAATTAAGTTATAAGCTATTGTTAGGATAATACTGTTTTATAATTGTCCATGTATTTACTTTATTGAGACATATATATCTTTATATGGTTTCCAATTATTATCTAGCACCTTTTATTTCACCTTGCACACTGCTTCCATTATTGCTCACAGAGCAGATCTAGTGATAACAAACTCTACCACCTTTTGTTTATCTGAGAGTGTCTTAATTTATTTCTTACTTTTGAAGGACAAATTAGGCAGATATAAGATTCTTGCTTCTTGTTTTTCTTTTAACACTTTTTATATATTGGCCCACCGCCTTGTCATTGTCAAACTTTCTGATAAGGAATCTGCTGATCATCTTATTAAAGATCGCTTGTATGTGACAAATTGGTTCCTCCTTGATGCTTTTGAGCCTCTCTGTTTTTGGCTTTAAACAACTTGATTATAATATGTCTTGAGGGGGCGGAGCAAGATGGCCGAATAGGAACAGCTCCAGTCTCCAACTCCCAGCACGAGCCACACAGAAGACTGGTGATTTCTGCATTTTCAACTGAGGTACTGGGGTCATCTCACTAGGGAATGCCGGACAATTGGTGCTGGTCAGTTGCTGCAGCCCGACCAGGAGAGCTGAAGCAGGGCGAGGCATCGCCTCACCTGGGAAGCGCAAAGGGGAAGGGAATCCCTTTTCCTAGCCAGGGGAACTGAGACACACAACACCTGGAAAATCGGGTAATTCCCACCCCAATACTGCGCTTTAAGCAAATGGGCACACCAGGAGATTATACCCACACCTGGCCGGGAGGGTCCCACGGCCATGGAGCCTCCCTCATTGCTAGCACAGCAGTCTGCGATCTAACCGAAACGGCAGCAGTGAGGCTGGGGGAGGGGCGCCCACCATTGCTGAGGTTTAAGTAGGTAAACAAAGCCGCTGGGAAGCTCGAACTGGGTGGAGCTCACAGCAGCTCAAGGAAACCTGCCTGTCTCTGTAGACTCCACCTCTGGGGACAGGGCACAGCTAAACAACAAAAGAGGAAGCAGCAGAGGCCTGTGCAGATGCGAACGACTCTGTCTGACAGCTTTGAAGAGAGCAGTGGATCTCCCAACACA
>NW_016805866.1:4084110-4112010 GCF_001698545.2 Rhinopithecus bieti | reverse complement strand
AAAAAAAAAAAAAAAAAAAAAGAAAAAATATGTCTTGGTGTGAATCTTTTTTTGGTTTTTTCTGCTTGGAGTTCTTCGATGTTCTTGCATGTCTATATTCATGTCTTTCATCAAATTAAGAAACTTTTCACCTATTGTTTCTTTAAATATTATCGCTGTTCCTGTATCTCTCCTTTCGTCTTCTGAGACTGTCATTAATACATGTTGGTCATGTGATGGTCGCCCACAGCTCCCTTATTTTCTGATCATTTTTAAATAATACCTTTTCTCTCTTTTAGTTCAATTTGATTTGCCTGTTGTCCTATCTTCAAGCTTACTGATTTTTTTTTTTTTTTTTTTTTTTTTTGAGACGGAGTCTCGCTCTGTCACCCGGGCTGGAGTGCAGTGGCTGGATCTCAGCTCACTGCAAGCTCCGCCTCCCGAGTGTACGCCATTCTCCTGCCTCAGCCTCCAGAGTAGCTGGGACTACAGGCGCCCACCACCTCGCCCGGCTAGTTTTTTTTGTATTTTTTTAGTAGAGACGGGGTTTCACCATGTTAGCCAGGATGGTCTCGATCTCCTGACCTCGTGATCCGCCCGTCTCGGCCTCCCAAAGTGCTGGAATTACAGGCTTGAGCCACCGCGCCCGGCCCAAGCTTACTGATGTTTTCTTCTGTCTACTCAAATTTATCTTTGAATCCCTCTAGAAATTTCTTATTTCAGATATTTTATCTTTTACCAGTGATTTTTGTAAGGTTTTCTACCTTTTTATTAATATTTCCATTTTGTTTATACATCATTTTCTTGACTTTCTCCACATTTTCCATTTGTACTTTGAGGAGTTGTTATAAAGACTTTGTCTAGTAGGCTTTTTATCTAGTCCATCATTTAGAAATTATCTTTTTTTATTATTTTTCCTTTAAATGTTCTAAACTTTCTCTTGTTTTTTGTATGCCTTGTGAGTATTTTTTAAAAACTGGACATTTCAAGCTGTAGTAACTGGAAATCAGATTCTTATCCATCACCAAAGTTTTCTATTTTTATGTTATTATTTTAGGATGGGAGATGGTTGCAGGTTATCTGTCTGCCAAGGATTTGCCTGAGATGTAAAATTAATTGTCTTTTCAAATATTCTGTAAGCTTTTCTTTTACCTGGGTGTGTGTGGTTATTTTCTAATTTTACCCATATATGTAGCTGTTATTGAATTTTGTAATATTTAATGTCTGACTCCCAAAAATGAGAAAAAGAGAAAAAATTTAGAAAGCAACAATGGAGGTCCTGTCCCTTTAAAACCTCTGGGAAGTCCCTTCAGCTGAAATTGGAGCAGCTTGCAACAAAAGGAGCAGTACAACCTCATTGGCTCCCAACTTATTTGTCTTTACCTCAGTATTCAAAAGCAGCAACCAAAAATCAGCGCATAAATCCCCAATACTTGGTGGAAAGGATTTATTATACCTGTATTGCCCTACAACAAAATTTGTGCATGATTTCCAGAAACATGTGTACAGGGTGAGTGCTAAGAACTGAAATTAACCTCACTTTATAGTCCAAGTCTTTAGAAAATTATAAGCCTGAAATAAACTCAGAAATTCTAAAATGGTTATATCAGACAGATTCTACTTGTGTAATAGTATAAGCATAGAAACAGATTTCTGGTGTCTTCTACTCTGCCATATTCTGAGAATCTCTAACTCAGAGTTTTTAGGAAATTCTATTAAATGTACAGCTCTGTATTTCAGTGATTTTCTTGTTATTTAATTTGCTGTTATAAAAGTGATCCTCCTTCTGCTATAGGTTCATTCTAGCTTTTGTTAATACATGTAACTTAATTCATTTTTATTTTTGTATGTTGCATTTATTACCTGTTTTCAATGGTGTGCTTAGTTGTATTATTTGCTAACTTCTATGGACAATTTCAGATATTCAGTATTTCATTCAGTGGTTCACAAAATTCCTGAACTTTTAACCATGTACTCTTACAAACTAGTACAAACCAGCTCCAGCATTATTCTGCCTTTTACTTCAGTAAACTGTATTTGCAATAGTTTTTTTTATTAACTAATTCTATTGAATTTCCAAATGCATAATTATACTCTTGATAGTTTTACACTTTCTATTTTTACAATTTTAATCTTTTTTATTGTTTAATTGTTGTAGTTAATATTCTATAATTTCTATAAATTGTTAGATGTTACTGGAGATGTTAAACAATCATACCTTGTTGCCAATTTTGTAGTGAAGCTTCTTGTGTTTCCTACTGAATAAGCTTCTGGTCCTTGAACTCATGTAGATGTGTTTGTTTATGTGTGTGCTTGTGTGTATAATTATGCTAATGGTAACCTAGTAAATTCTATTTTACTGAGTGTTTTTAATCTAAATTAATCTTTATATTGCTTTTTGTATGGTGCTTATGTGCATCCATACAGGGTCTCTGAAATAAAAATCATATGATTTTTTCGAAGTTCTATTAATGTGATTGTAGTAATAAATTTCTTAATAATGAGCCACTATTTTATTTTTGGCATAAACTCTCTTTGGCCATGTTTTGCTTAGTACTTACTCTATTTGACTGTGATTCTGTGTTTTATGACATACTATACTATTTAAGTCATTACATCAGTATTCCCTAATGTGATTGGTCTATATTTATCTTAAGTTAATTTTTGCATGGCTTTAAAAAATTATCAAATTTGGAAGAGTTATCAGTATATATCTTTAAATTGTCCAGCAAGATGGCCAATCTAATTTAAATTCATTCCTCTCTTAAAAGAAAACTGATGGTTGAGATCTACACTTAAATGGTAACAATCCTTTATTTAGGAATAGTATATCACAGATGATGTGAACTATGCAATTATATTCTACATTTATCTTTTGAGATCAGTTACAGAGGCTGTCATTTCCATTTTAAATATGGGAAAATAAATGAATGACTTGAGATGTTCATTTGGTTAACTAACAGAAATAAATTCAAATTTCATTCTCTTGACATAAGAGAAAAATTATCTGTAATGTTTTGCTGCGTTCCCTTCCAGAGAAAATAATGAGGGACACTAAGCCATTCACTTCCATGCTTATTGTTCTTTCTTTAGTGAATGGTTTGAAAGTAAAATCTGGAATTACAGAATGGAATTGTTTTATCTGTCTTGATGGCTAACTAGACAGCAAAGTTGCAAAGTGCCCTATGCACCTTGATATAATATAGCCAACAATTCTTAATGAATGAACAGATGATTTTTATCATTCTAGAGTTATTTTGTAATTTTTTTGGAACATGCTAATTTATAATTTGGCTCTGCTATTTGAATTGAGGGAGGAAAAAAAGAGTAGAAAGAAAAATAATATCTAGGGTAATTTGAAAACAAACATTATTTCCCATTTGATTAAAAGTAAGTTTTTTAAGGAAAAAATTGACAATTACATTAATTATAATGAATCAATTTTTATTATCATGATGCAATAAAAGCAGGTAATATTACCAGCCCATATATTAGCACAAGTTAAGAAAAATTACAATAAGCTTTAAATAATGTCTTCAATTAAAACTATTTAAAATGGCAGTAACACACCCTCTCAAATTTTCTTTTGAAAATAAAGGTGTTAAATTGCCTTAACAACATTTAATATAATTCAAAACTACTGTGAACATACTAAATAACTGTAAAAGACCATTATTATTTTAACAGATTTTTTAAAAGGAAGAATTGGAAAGAAAAAAATGCAATAGCTGTAGACAAATAAAAGATCCTTATTCTCTCTTCCCATGCATTTATTACCAAGGGCAAAATGGGAATCCAGAATGATGAGTACTTTCATTTTAACTTTTGGTTGGGAAGAAAACTTTACTCTTCCCAATCTCATTAACAGGCAGAATATATTCCAAGTATCAAGACAGTGAAGTCTTGTGATCATAGAAAAAGGGAAAGGTTAATTCTTTGTGTCTCCAATCCCACCTCTTTTTGGATTATTTAGTAACCTCATGCTCTGTTTTCCGTCTCAATTTTGTCCTGATTCACTGCTTCTATTTACTTTCCCAGACGTATTTTCTTTCTCACAAGTGGAAGCTGATTAGTTTTTGTTACAATTATATGACTTGATCTCTGTGGAGACTTTGGGGGAAGTAGAAAGGTGCATAATAAAATGATACGTTGCTTCTACTGGGATTACAAAATTAAATGTAATGCAAAACTTATGCAAAAATAATGCAATCACTTGAATGATTTGAAGGAAATTTGACAAATAGCAGCACTGTGGATGGCTATGAAGTTAATCTAAATTAAAATATATACAAAAATTAATTTTGTCTTCTTAGATATCAGAATACTTCTTGCTATTTCCCCTGCTTGTTTTGTCTTAGAATTCTAAATAATGCCCTCACTTTCAAATGCATATGTTGCCAACCAAAACAATCTCCGGGAGAAAATCTGTTAAGCAAATAACTTTTCCCAAATTGTCATAGTTCCCCATTAGGGCGAATGAGTCAGGAAATTTCAGAGGATTGACCACTTTTTATGGGTACTAAAATGAATGTTTGATAAGAATTTTAGAGCACATTCAATCTTACTCCCATAGGCATAAACTAATTTGATTAAGTTAAGCCTAAAAGAAATCTAGTTGAAATGAAATGTTAATAGACAAGCTATGAAAATTTGCATTAAAATATTTATAATTAGTTTTAATACAGCAACATTTTAAATAGAGAAGACAAAAACTCCATTCAAATCTTGCCCTTTTGGGATGCCTTTCTTAGCAAAGTTAATCTGGATGACAATTTATTTCATTTTAATCCTTATAATAATTACTGTTACTGTACCCAACTTGAAAAGATATACCTTTTCTATTGTTTATCCCATGTTGTTTTGAATATTAATTTTTTTTTCCTCATGTCCCTAGTTAAACTGTAATTTCTTAGAAGGCTGAGAGTTATCCTTACTTTTGTAAACTTCGTGTCGATCAAAATTTCTTGTTGTGCATACCAGGCATTTAATAAATATTTTATATAAAATCAGTTGAACTGATAAACTCTCCAAATTAAAGTTAACTTCAATGTACCTAAAAATAATCTGTACAATTTATCAAAATTTTCATTGGTCAGGGGCCACCTTAACCTGAAATTCTATTTCAGTAGGTCTGGGTTCAAATTTACAATTCTACAGTTTCGATATGTGTGTGTGGTCAAGGCAACACATATGAAGAAACACTGTATAAAGGGACTAATTTAATCCTCACAACAAAGATAGGAGATAGATACTATCATCTCATTCATGATACTTATGTTAAATTACCAATAATAAGGCAGATATTTGAACTTGGTACCAATTGTAAAAATGGATAACGCATCCTTGAGAAGTTCAAATCCTAGTGCATTTGTTCTGTCCTAGAAAAAATAAGGAAAAGTATAATTTTCTTGCTGAAATTTTTCCTACCTTGCCTCTCTTCTCTGCTATGGTAGCTTTATTCCTCTTTGTGGTTCTTATTTGTATCTCTATATCATTTGTGTGATTTTTCCATAGAGAATATAGTTCTGTACTATAATTTGATAAGGAAATTGGACTGCTTATTTTCCTTAGTTTATAATCTATGTTTCTAGCTTTTCTGCTAGTTATTTAATGTGAGCATTCAAGTAATAGTTGTTAAAGTTGGAAAAATATTTTAAAAAATATGCTGTGGTAGTTTTTAGCTTAGTTCCCTTCTATCCATGCTCAATAATGTCACCGGTAGTGACAGAGCAAGAGCACCACCATCTTGGATGAACACCACCATTTTAAGTTCCCCTTGATTAAGAACTGGCTAAATTCAGTCTGAAAAAATCAGCCTAATGACTAATGTCAGTATGACCAAAAACCACAAGTGACATTTCAGACCAGAAACCTGCTAACCAGGAGATAAGCTCCCCTCTGACCAGAAACATGTCAACCCCCAGATGACCTCCCTTTTGAGCAAAGACATTCCAACCCCACAATAAAACTCCTCCACACAGAAACATTCCAAGCCTGCAATAAGCACTCCCTTTCAAACCCTTAAATACCCTTAGTCTGTAAGAGAGAACGCTCCTGATCAAAATCGGCTGAAAGCCCCTCTCTGGTTTATTCTCTAAAATAAATCTGTCTTTGACTGCTTAGCCATTTTTCATGTTTCTTTCTTCTTTAACTCTTGCAAGTAGTGGCTATTTTGTTGGAAATAATTTTCACTGCAACTCTCATAGGGGAGTCTGAAGTGTCTTGTCAAAAGATACGTTAAATAAAATATTTCCGTAACTATTACAGATCAATCTCTTGATAGAAAATAGAAGACAGAAAGCAAAATAGGATTATATATTTTTGTATTTACTTCTGTGGATGACAGCTGTTGTTTTAAATTACCCCTCTTTTGTTGCCTGGCTTTTCATTTGCATCTCTGCCTAGCTTCAACAGGGGCATGCTCATCCAAGGTCGAAAGACAAAAACTAATGTGTCAGTGGTTGAGCAAGTATTCATTATCATTAAGAATGACAGTCATAGTAAACACTTCAAAAGCTTGATTCACACAGCGAACAGAGCAATAAGAATGACTAATTGTGAAAACTATGGATGCAATTTTTACTGTGTTTCAGAGACAATGTTTTTTTAAGTATAACGTGATAGCCCTCCATATTCTAATTCTCTAATATCCTTTTTTAAAACATAGAAACAAATGGTCTATCCCTGCAATTCTTTTAATATCTAATAGCTTGTATTTCATTTTCTACCCTAAAACAAAGTCAAACTATTTTAAGTCAGTAAACTTTCTAAATGGAGATACAGATATAAAACACAGTTTTTCTGTAATAATCAAAATCTGAAAATTCCACAATCAAAACACTGAGAGCAGATTGGCTGTATTAAGCTTTGTTCATGTCATTCACTATGTACAGGAGCTCTGTTGAAAATATTTACCAACATCATCATCCCTATAAATATAAATATAAAAAAGCAGGTAAGTGCTTATTCAGAGAAATTGAATTACATAAAATTATATTAAGTCTGCCATCTTTAATGGAGCATACAGCACACTTTCCATACAGACACAAATCTCATGAAATCCTATATTATATTATCTGCTATACTTATCCAATTGCCACAGAATCAAAGGTGGTTAAATGATGCTTAGTCTCGTGCTGCATTTTAATGTCTTGCAAGCCATGGCTTCAGAAATTTGTCTATGACAAATTATTGACAGATCATAGAATTACAAATTGACCTCACATACTTATCATATCTACTGTGTTCTCTTTATTTCTTGTAATCTTCAAAGAGCATATAGAATCTATAGTTAATTTGTGTTCAAATAGTATTTTTTAAATCAAAGTTAATCCGATGTGCTTTCCTTTTGTTTCCCCCTTGAAATACTAAACTACAAACAAACATATTCTGAATTAACAATCTATTTGAATGCAGAGATAATTAAACAAGTCATTTCTCTGTACCACAGAATGAAGTTCAGATAGGGCCACATAAAACATGAAAACTTTCTGAAGCATTTGGAATAGGAGAACATAAGAAATCATGGACAAGGATCTCAATGTAGGGACAAAGATCAACCCCCACAAAGCTACAACCAGAGAAACAGATCAAGATCTCTTAGTAATTGAAATATGAAAACTTCTTCCCCAACACCGCAAATTGATGGACTTTCTAATTATGGAAATAACAACAAATGAACCCTGACTTCTGGCTTCTAGTGGAATGGCAGAAAAAAAAACAGGATAAAATATATTTTTTAAATCAACACCTTTTTTTTGTTTTTTTTTTTTGGTGAGACCGGAGTCGCGCTCGTCGCCGGCTGGGAGTGCAGTGGCCGATCTCAGTTCACGCATCCCTGCCAGGTCCACCTCCCGGGTTTACGCCAGTCTCCTGCCTCATCGTCCCTAGTAGCTGGGACTACAGGCACCCGCCACCTCGCCCGGCTAGTTTTTTGTATTTTTTTTAGTAGAGACGGGGTTTCACCATGTTAGCCAGGATGGTCTGGATCTCCTGACCTCGTGATCCGCCCGTCTCGGCCTCCCAAAGTGCTGAGATTACAGGCTTGAGCCACCGCGCCCGACCTAAATCAACACTTTCAAAATAATGCATTGAGGAATAATCACAAGCAAAGCATGCAGAATCCAGAAGAGAATTAATAGCTGAAAGATGAGAACTCTGCTACATAAATTGAGACATTTGCAGAGGGCACTCTGAAACCTAAAGGACCAAAGTAATCAGAAAAATGTAGTTTACTATCTTGTTGGAAGGCAGAGTACTAAGGTAGAAAAGCTGCAAAATTAGGGAAAGAAATCTAGAAGGAGCGATATGCAGAAAGGGAGAGCTCCATCCTATTCATAAAGTCTCCGCTGACATCTATGAGGCACTGTTAACCTATGAAGTTGTGGGGACATCACTAAGGGCCTGGCATAAAAGGCAGAGCTGGAAGCTGAAAGAACTGAGAAAGATTACAGCGCTACCTCTAGAGATTTCTCTCTAGATACATAGGTTATTTGCAAGCAGATTTCTTAATTTGCAAACATGCAGTGATTTTCTGGTTATCTTCTAGATTATTAATTATTATATCAACTGCTCTGTGATTAAAGAACAGACTGTTAACTGTTGATGATTTCATTTCTTTGAAACAGATTCATTTATTTGAAAGTTATAACGATTGTTCTACAGTTTAACACATGGTTAATTTTGGGTAGACATCTCATAATTATTTAAAAAGTATATATTTTATAGTTTTGGCATACATATAAGTTAGGTAATGTTTATTTTGTTCTTTACATCTGTACAATTATTGTCTTTTTTTTGTTCTTTAGTGAAAGAATAATTCCAATGTGATTATGGTTTGTATAGCTCTTATATTCTTGCTGATGCTTATTTTATATATTTAAGCTACATTAATAGGTATATCCATTTGAAATAATCTTATCTTCCTGGTTAATTAAATATTTAATCATTCTGAGCTCTCCATTATTGCATTAAAAGGTACATTTTTAATATGAAACTAATAATATTTTAACCTTTTATTAGGTTTGCATGTTATATATATTTAACTTCTTTACTTTCAGTCTTTTTATATCCTTCTATTTTATATATGCTTTTGGAAAAGAGCCATGATTCCTTTTTTTCACTAGGCCAACCATATTATCCTTAAGGTCATTATTAAATTTTTATATTAATTAAATTACTATTATATAAATGTGAGTCTTCCCTCTTACTATTTGCTGCCATAGTCCTTCTGTTTCTTTTCTTTCTTTGTGCCTTTTAATTGATTATTTTTTATTTTAAAACATTATCTTCTCCTCTAACAATTTGACAGTATTACTTTACTGTATGTTAGGGCTTCCTCTTAAGATTGCTAGCCAAATTCTTGACTTAACAAGTGTAATATAATTTCAAACATTCTCTTCTTTCTAGACAACAAACAAGTGTAGAACATTTAAAATCCATGTGCCTCCTTTTGATATTTGCTGTAGAGACAAAAGTGACTCATCCTGGATGCTCATCTGTCATTTTGACCTGTGATTAGCTCCAATCCTGTGAATACCTCCTGATTTCTGTTTTATTTAATGTCCTTAATGTAAGAAAAAAGCAACCTTGATTCTCTTGCACAATTTGTAGGATTCTCGCCTGTCTGGAAGGTTGCCTTTAATTGTCTTGCTAGGGTCCATATACCATTTCCCTGTGGTATGTAAGCCTTGAGTCAGGAGAGTAAAGAGTAGCAATGTGTAGACCTACCTGTATTGTAGCAACTCAAGACCACACCAACAAACTGGATTTGTCTGCCTTCTTCTTTAGTTTCTCAGCTTCTTCTGCATTTGGGGGAACATCCTTTGCATGTTTGACCTTCTCACAGAACATGTGCTATTGGAATTTTTGTTACATATTTATTAATACTACCAGGATTTGCCAGGATACCTGGTCCAATATAGCAAGCCCTACTTGTTTAGATATTTTCCCTGAAATTGTTCATTGCCTTGGTAGTTTGTCATTGCTTTACTCTGTATCAGGAGCTCTTACCCATAGAAATTCCACAGATGGGCTTTAAAAATTGTATGGACTGGGTATAAAATGAAGGTTCAACAATCTTCATCTTCAGAGCTTAGACTCTGTGGGAAACTGGATTTACCACAAGTATATAAGGAATCCCACCTAATTTTTGTTTTATTTTTATTGCTAAAAATATTTTCATGCAATGTAACAGGCGTGGTGATTTCTGAGTTGCAAGTTTCTTGAAAATGGAAGCATGAGGTTTACAGAGCTGAAGAAACAAATTCCCTCATTGAGTCATGACACTGGGCCATACATGTCAGCTTCGCCTGGGAAAGAAGGATCAGTTCCTATTCTTTGTAGGGACACGAATGAAGCTGGAAACCATCATTCTCAGCAAAGTAACACAAGAACAGAAAACCAAACACCTCATGTTGTCACTCATAAGTGGAAGCTGAACAAAGAGAACACATGGACACAAGGAGGGAAACTTCACACACTGGGGCCTGTTAGGGGTTGGGGGGCGGCTAGGGGAAGGATAGCATTAGGAGAAACACCTAATGTAGGTGACGGGTTGATGGGTGCAGCAAACCACTATGACACATGTATACCTATATAACAAACCTGCACGTTCTGCACATGTACCCTAGAATTTAAATTAAATAAAAAAATAAAATTTAAAAAGACTGCTTTGTCCTTACTAAAACAGCCATACCTAAGACCACCACTGGGGGCTGAACAAGATAGACATTATAATTTCAAATTTAAGTCACTCATGCTAAATGACATTTGTCTTTTGATTTCTGTATATCTGAATGTGTTAGAAAGTATTAATGTATGAATGAGACAAAAAGGTAGCTGCTCATGAAATAAAATGCCTAGAAGTATATCTTTTCTGGTCGTGAAAGCCACAAGCAGAACTATGCTCTGCATAGCACCAAAGGAGAAAGAATATCCCTTCCTACATAACGAGATTTTTAAGTAGTTGAAGCATTTAATATGATAAATTTTACAACTAAATTTTTTTTCAGTAGGCACACATACTACTCTTTTAATATAAAGCATATTATAGGGAAAAGAATTATGTAGAAAACCCTTACAAGTATACTGGGGAAAATAAATGCAAGGAAGAAGCTAGTTTTATATGCCAGTCTCCATTCCTCTAAGGGTAACCTACAGATCACAGAATTGAAGATACTACTTGTTAACTTTCTCCCAGAGAGAACAAAAGAAGTATGATATTATATAATCAGAATATTGTTCCTTATCCTGTATTCTATCCTCTTGGAATAAAACCTGTTTCTCTTTCCCAGTAATAAAGAGAATAAATGATGCTATCTTCTCATCAAAGAAGATACTCTACTGTTATGCATACATGGTGTACCAGTTTTCTTTCAGGCATCACAGTCATAGTCTGTAAAACTGTTATTAAAACAACAGAGCTTCTGTCTAGGTCCTGCTGCTTGCCACACAGAAAGCTGATCACTGAGATGCATATTGCCGAGGAAGAAGGCTTTAATCAGGTGCCGCAGACATGGAGATGGGAGCTCAGGGTCAAATCCATCTCTCCGACCCACTAAAACTAGGGGTTTATATAGCAGGGGAAATGTAGCAACATGTGAGAAAACAGGAGCTAGGGAGGGAAAAGGAAGCAATCACAATGCATGAGGGATCTGCCGTCTCATTATCTGAATGGGGTAATCTGGTGAGTTTCAGTTCTTTGATACTTTTTTTGAGAGGCCTGTGGGATCCTTTCCAGAGGGAGAAACTCAGATAAAACAAATATAAGACTGGAAGGATCAATTTCTATGTTTATTCAAAAAACTACGGGACTTTTGGGTTGGTTTCAAAACCGTACTCATATTCAGAAATCCCTCAGAATATTTTCACACTGGCAAAAAAGCAGCTGCCCAGATTGTATCCCCTATTCTTCAAGGAGTGGATTTTAAGATCTGAAGGATTTATTTTACAGCCACAGAACTTCACCTAAATTTTCTTTCCGTAGAAAAGTTCAAGTGCCAATGGCTGCTAAAATGAAGGGTAATTTAAGTGACTGTAGACTAGGGCTGAGTGATAAAGCTTGAGTCATAGAACTTTAGTTTACTCATAGCAGAATCAATAGCAAATAAAATTGAAATAAAGTCCTTCATGATCTCCTAATCTCTGTACAAAAAAATGTATTATAATTGAGATGGTGAACATACGATACATCAAAATACAAAACATAGGAATAGATATAATAGAATGAAGCAGAGAAAGATATAAATGAGGAAGAACAATGAAAGGAAAAACAGTATTTACTCCAGCTTTCCTTTCTGCAAAGCACTGTGCTAACTCCTTTTTATGCATAATCACATTCAAAATTTATAGCTTCATTCATATACACTTGGAGTTACTGTAAATGATTGTGAGAGCTAATATTATCACCATTTTCCAGATGAGAAGTCTGTGGTTTAGACAGGATATGTGACTTGTTTAGTGTTGTACTTAGAAGAGGATTCAAAACCAGATCCTCCTGCAGAGTGCACAGGATTAACCACTATTTTATACTCTCCCTCCTTTTAAAAATGTTAAGCCAAAAGGCTCACCTAATTCAGGTTCCAATGAAAATCTACACTTATTTTATAAAATTCATTTTGTACTAGTTATAATAAGAATATTAATTCTAATCCCTTCAGGTCAGAAATCAGGATAAGCAGATTATAAGAGGAACCAAGAATACATTCATTTAAAAAACAAACTACTTATTTCTCCCATGCAGAAGCCTTGTAGGTAAGCTCTCCTCTTGTACCTGTGGTTTGCAGAGCAAACTGGGGAAAATTAAGAAGCAGATTAACTGCGAACACGTTTAAAATAATCAGTGTCTTCCAGATATATTGCAGTCACTTTACGGAGTGGCTTAAGTAAAAAACAAGCAAACGAACAAACAAAAAAAAAAACAACGAGAACTGAAGCAGTCTGCTTTCTTTATTTGGAAAGAAGACCAGAGCTAGCATTATCCCCATAGACAATCATGACCAACAAAACACAACTAGAAAGAAGAAATTTCTGCTTTTTATATATTTGTTTCTTAAGCCAGGCTTATATGTATTATTACTTTATGGCTTCTCACTCCTCTGTCATAACTTCAAGACTTGGGAATCAGTCAACACAATAATTGTAGGTAAAGAATAGGAGATTAGAACACACATTTTCTCCTTTAGAATAAATAAATCTTTACCTGTCACATAAGAAATAAAACTTCCTAAACCAGCAAAGAGTGAGCAATGCTTCAAATCTCCCAAAACCTGCCTTTTTTTTCTCTCTCTCTCTTTAGGAATAATATTCTTTCCATTCATACTCCATCCTACTTCTGCCAGACTCTGCCTTTCCCAAGAGCCTCCTTTGTCTAAATTTTTCTCTCTCAGGATACCTTTTATCAGCTCCAGCTGTGGAAGGTACAATTTTTTCTTTATTTCACAAAGAATTTTCAGAATGGAGAAGCTTTAATTACAACCCTTTAGAGGGTCACCTGGATTACTTAGAATTGTTGCCTGGATCCTCTAATTTCTATCCAACCCTGCCTTTGGGGCTAGTGAACTCAAGTGGAAAAAGCAGGTGCTTTTAAACGAATCTATCTTTATAAAAATTCCTCCTATGCCATTAAAAGCTGGTGGTTGTAGGTGAGTTAAACCCCATCCCCATTCTGAAAACGAAGGTGATGATTCCCGTGAGGTAGGACTGCTGGGAGATAACGTAGTGGAAGCAGCTGGGATGATCTTGGCACATATTGGGAAAAATTGGGAGAACCCTTGGAAAGAAAGAAAGATGAAAGCTTTGACAGGGGTTTGGGAGCTGTGGAAAAGGTGGAAGAGAAGAGAGATTAGGAGTGACGAAGATTTATTGTTTTTCACAAGAAGAAAATGCAATAACCAGTTGTGAGGGTGAGATCAAGTTAGGGATTAGAATATGTTGATTTCTGAAGAAAATGTTTTTAGGGCTCTCTCCTCCCAAATAAATATTCTTTGTATCTAATTCCTCAACTTGTAAATTGGCCTTCCTGCCTTCATCAGTCTGGGCTGCTGTAACAAATTACTATAGACTGGGGGACTTATAAAGAACTGAAATTTATCTCTCACAGTTCTGGAAGCCAGACGTCTGAGAAGAAGGTGCCAGCAGGTTCCAGTGAGGTCCGTCTTCTGGGTGGCAGGTTGCTGCCTTCTCTTTGTATCCTGACATGATGTGAAGATGGTAAGAGGACTCTCTGGGGTCCCTTTTATAAGGTCATTAATCCCATTCATGAGGGCTTCACTCTCATGACCTAGTTATTTCCTGAAAGCCTCCTAATACATTAGGGGTTAAATTTCAGCATCCGAATTTTAAAACACAAGCATTAAGTGCATAACATTTTCCTAATGCTTTTGTTACCTGCCTCAGCATCTCAGGAAACTCCTGGGGTAAAGGACGAGCATGAGGACAGGCCAAGCAGCACCTCTATTTCCATTCCCAGGATGCTCTGCTTTTTCCGCAGGAACCTCAAGCAAAGTCAGGCTTCATTTTTATAATATTCATAATTTTGTCGCCAGTGAGGGGATATTTAGTGTGTGTTTTTTGCAGCTTATTTAGAAATGAAAAGTAAAGTTAGGGGTCCTGGGTGTCCCAGTATCACCTAACCGTCTGGTGATACAGATTCTAGTCAGTGTCAGTGCCAGGTTGGTCTCCTTGGATAGGTGGCCTCGGATTTCTTAGCTAAACACCCTTTGTGAAAGGAGGGATTCATCATTATATTGTCTTCCATTCGTATTTTTTTGAGAGCAGTATGCGCCCAAGACATATCACATATCACAAATTAATGACAATGGAAGTCATATCAATTAATGACTAGGACAATGGTACTAGTAAAAATAACAATGATAATGAGAATTTTAACAACAACATGACAAATTATCACTAAGAAACTACTAAATAACATCTCTGTGACAATTACTTTAAATGCATTGTCTCATGTAATTCTCATAAAATGTTTGTAAGTTTCAATATTCTTATTTTGCTAATAAGATGACTAAGGCTTGTATCAGTTAAGTGATAGTCTCAGGCTCACACAACTACTTGAGCTACTTAGTGTTACTGCTGAGATTCCAGAAAAGGAGTAATTTTTCCAATATGATTCCAGAAAATTGGGCAGAGACATGATTTCTAGAACTAACACCCTAAAAACTATAGCACGACAAAAGGGTGGAGACTATTCTGACCCTTTTCTCAATGCATTTAGGCATTTTCTTTGATTTTGTGTGTGTGGGGGGGGTGTGTGTGTGTTTATCTGCTATATTTTGGACACTATGTGGTTTCACACTTAAGTGACAAACAGCAATTCTGTAACATACACATTGTCAGTTCCAAATTTGCTGATGTGCCATAGGAAGCTCTCAGAAATTAAATAATTTCTCTAAGATAATTCCCATAATAAACATAATAAATGGAATTCAAATTAAATCCAGATTCCCTGTGCTTTTTCCATGGTTCATGCCTTCTAAGGTTGATGGCAAATTTACTCTGTAAAAGTTAAGCTCTAATTAACTATGTTTTATGTTACCTGGGAATTTGTATATATCAATTTTTTTCTTTGAGTATTTTATTCAATAATTAGTAATAGCCGACCAAAGTTGTGAATGGGAAGGAATTTGCATTTTTTAGATGAACATGGCATTATGCTGACAAAGTTATTATTGTCACTTTGGTAGAAAATTGAGGCACTTCTGCAGTTCAACCCTTGAACACAGGTTAGTAGTATGCTGATAAATACTTAACAGTTAGATCTCTGGAAGAGCAGGACCCTTCATTTGCAGCGTGTGCCAGGTTTCCTGGTGTAGATAGCCTCACCATGACCAATTCCAAGCTACCAACATAATGTCAGTTAACGTGGAGTCAAGAAGAAATGTATGCAATGCACTCTGGAGCTGTGACAAGCCATCTCAGCATACCACTGATGGTCAGGCCAAGAAAGCCACACTTTAATGAATACAAAACAAATAGGTAATGGAGTCATGAAGTATTGCTACCTGATTTTACTCAATAGCAAGCTAATATTATTTCAAAAGGGAAAAGCCAAATTTTATCCTGTAAGTCTCTTGGCATTGAACAGCATTGGTATTACGTTGCATTCAGTGTGCTTCCGATTTTGCATCATTCAACCTCAGTTTATTCTCTCCATGGCCACATTTCTAAGACACTTTACAATTTCCTTCTCTATAAAATTCAAGAATTGGTACCAGTGCTAAATTGAACTTCTTACAGAAAGGTGATTCACATTCATCAAAAATGACGGGCTATATTGAGCAGGCAAACTTATTCCTTTCTTTCATTGCTCCAATAAATCATTCATTTATGGAAAAGGACTTTAAGGACACCCTAATAATTTCACTTCCACAACTCCACTAATCCTCAACATTGAAGGGCTAGGGGCAACTTTGTGATAAATAACATCTGCAAAGCAAGAAATGGTTTCCAAATCACCCATGAGAACACTTGATCAGGGCAAGTATCACTGGACTTCAGATTGCTGTGGCTCCACTGAGAAGCCTAGTAATTCTGGATTGTGAATCAACCCTAGGAATACAGTTTAATTGGGTTGGAAATGAGTTTCAGTGATATCATTTTGAGATTATGTCCCACATGTCTTTATTAGGTTCAGGTTTGTGTAAGACCCCGTAGATGATGTGAGAGAAATAAAATCACAGTTACATTAGCTTGACAAAATTTACACAAAAACATAATAACAGAACATACCTATCAGAGGGTGACCACAGGTTATGCCAGGAGAAGCGTTTCTTAGGACTGAGAGGAGTACACAGAAATGACAAGATTTTGTGAACTCCTATAATCTGAGGAGAACTTTGTGTAGATGACAGATCCAAGTCTGGATTTGAAATTGTACCAAGGCATAGAGAGGGGGAAGCATCCCAAAGCAAGGTGCTGAGGGGAGACAAATCTGATAATTACATCAAGGGAATACGTTGGAACCAGTCTAAGAATCGACTCAACCATCACTGATGAAAGGAAAGAACTTTTGGGGAAAAAGGGTATGGGATAGAGGTCTCAAACTGAGATGTCTACATGTTGTAGTTTATGCAAAACGACAAAGTAGGCCCAGCATAAAGGGGAAAAAGATCTGAAATGTGCAGCAGTGCCATATATTTAGTCCCAAATTTCATTGAACATTTACTTCTTTTTTTAACTGAAAAGTTATCATTCACTTTATCATTTATTCCTCTATGGTTTATCTTTTCCTGAATAATAATATTTTCATAGATATGATATGCTGTGAAAACTTTATAAAGAATGTAATCAGGAAAAGCTACCTACTCATATAGTTAACTATCAATACATGCCAAAGTACATGCTATAGAGGATATCATCAGGAATTTTATAATAGTTGGTTTTATAATATCATCTTAACTTACTCAATTACACAAAAAATTCTCGCAAAGAAATATACCTTCTCCCCATTTCCAGACAATTATGGTCCTCGTGTTCTATTTTTGACTATTTCAAAGTTGATAGATACCTAGAGAAAGAGTAATATGAGACATATGTAAATAGGAGAACTATAGAATATTTATTTGTGAACTTTATTGAGCTTGCTGACTGTAAAATTGCCAACTTTTATTGAGTGTATTTAATAAATCAGTCATGTAATAAGTCTTCTCTCTGGACATGAATAAAACAGGACACTAAAGGGGTTTTTTTTTTTTTTTTTTTTATTAAAAAGTTCAAGTTCATATGAGCTTAGTGATAAATACAGGGCAGAAAAGTAACTGAAAAAAAATATTGCCTGGTACTTGAGAATAGTATTTCTGGATATGTGTTTTGATGCTCTAAGAATTACTTTCACAATTAAACATGGTAAAATTGCAACAAATATTGGTTGAGCTCATTGATAGATGATAAATTTGCCATAGATCATTCCATTTGTGTTCTAGACATGATACACTATGAAAACTCTACAGAGAATATAATCAGGAAAAGCTACCTACTCACATAGTCAGTGCCCAAGAACATGCTTCACATCCTCCAAACAGAAGAGTATTTTTACTCTTTGTATTTATAGCTGCTCTAGTGGTATGCTATTTTAGTCTTGATTTTGTAATTTTTGTCAGTTATATGTACTGTGACATCCCACTCTACTGCTGCTCTTTTCATTTCTCTTAAAATTGTATTGTATATTTATGAACATAATCTCTTAAATAAAGTATTTGTCACTTTTTCTTTATAATCAGAGACTTTGTGTCCAGTTTTATTCATCTTTATATACCCCATGTGGTGAAAATGTTCTCTATATTATCCTCTCTTAGGATTTACTATTTTAACTTTCACATAAAATCTAAAACCACATGAAATTAATATGCTTATACTATGAATAGAAATAATTATCTCTCTGTCTTTTCTCTATGAATAGAAGCAATTATATATTATACTATGAATAAAATAATTTTCCTCTCTTTCTCTGTTTCTCTCTCTCTCTCAGATATACAATTGATGCAGTACAATTTACAGAAATAACTGTCTTTTAGCCACCCTCCTGTTATGCCACCTATATCATTGATCAATATAAGCCTGGGTCTGCTTCTAAGCTCTCTATTTTGTTCTCTTGGATGGTTTGTATATTCTTGTGCTATTGATCACTATCTTTATTACTGCAATCCTCAAATAAGTCTTGATTCTGCAAAATTTCAATTTGTCTTCAATATTGCATTAGCTGTTATTAGATCTTTGAATATTTATGATAATTTGTTATTGGCTTATCAATTTCAACACAAAAGTTTCTACTTGAATTTTTCTTGAGATTGCAGTAAACTTAGAGATGAATTTGAAGATAATTTGCTTCTTTACATACTGTCTTTCCCTCCATAAATATCTTTCTATTAATTTAGGTTCATATTGACTCTCCCTCAAGAATGTTTTATAATGTACTCTCTATAGATTTGTCTCTTCTTTTGTTACAGTTTTTCTTAGGTATCTGATTCATTTGGATCATTGGACCAGTTCAGATGTATTTAGGACTTAAATGTTAAAGACATTTAACAGCTTTGAAGAAAATTTAGATGAATATCTTTATGATTAATGATCTAGAGTGATTTCTTATACATGACAAATACCATAAAATATCAGTTTAAAATAGAATACTTGAAAACATTAATATAAATTTAATTTATAAAATGACACCAGAAATTGAGTGAAAAATTGATCTACAGGGAGATGTTATTGACAATATTCATAACTCACAAATGAAAATAATTCATGTATCAATCTGAATGAAAGAAATATCTTAATTTTAATACAGGCCAAAGTCATAAGCAGACATTTAGCAGACAATGAAAAACAAATGGCCTATACACATATGGCAGTGCTAAACCTCATTAACAATAAGTAAAATGCAAAATACAACCAAATCAGATATAATTATGCAGTATTTAATTATCAAGCAATAAATGACAAAAACAAGTGGTGGTGAAGACATATGGCAAGGGGAATATTCATACACCACTTGTGAAAAGCAAATGATAAATAACTGACAAATCACTTTATAAAACCATTCACATTGTATGTTAAGGAAGAATATAATTCTGCAATTACACTCTCAAATATATACTTAACATAGAAATTTTTGTTTTTATTCATTTGTTGTTTAAATTGAGGGTTACTACAGATTATTTTGTGAAATCATTTTGGTGAGTCATACTCAGAATTATTGAAAATGAAATGGGACAGTGAATAAAAGATCCATATTCACCTACCATTTTAAAGGAAAGGGCTTCAGTCATAAACATATTTTTGGGAAGAGGCAATCCACTTTGAACCCTGGTGTTCCTGAGCATACATGCTGGAAGTGCCAGGAATTTAGAACTCTGACCACTCTTCTAGGCCATTATTCAAGGTTGTGTTTACAGTAAACAGCCTTGAATGATGAGGGAATATCACCCCTGAGACAAAGTGCAAGCTTACTACATAAGTAGAGATCACCTGAGCTCAGCGTTACTCTCTTCTAACACAACCTGCTGTGTATTCAGACATCCATCATGGACCCTTTTGTATCATGCTTCTGGGACTTGAGGGTATGAGAAATTGACACCCACAAACGTGAAGCTCTGATTGCTGCTTTTGCCATGAGTATTGAAATCCTTTGTCCCTGACTGGGAAGTTTTGTGTCTTCTACCGGGATCTATGAAATAATAACAGGCTGGGTAATTAGCTTCCAAGTAGGATAATATGCTACACTCTGCACAGCTCTTCACATTATTTTTCTGGTCACAATATGAAATTTTTCTAGTTGTGGGTCACTATCAAAAAGCTTGTAAGAATTTCCCTAGACAGCTCTCTTGCACATAAGAACTATGAAACATGTAAAATACAATGTACAATAGTGTTGTTTGTAATGACCAAGATAAAACAAAACAAAACCTGAAAACAACACAGATGCTAATCATCAGGAGGATCAATAAATAAATTGTAATATACCTGTTTGGTGCAACCCTATACAGCAGTGAAAATAAACAAACTATCACCACATGCAACAAACATTTGGATCATGAAACTGTATTGAGCAAAATCAGACCAATAACTGAAGACCACCAACAGTATGATATCACTTTAAGAACTTTTAAAATATGGACAATTAAGCATATTTTGCTTAAGACTGCATGGATGTGAGCTAAAATTATATAAAATAGCAAGAAAATTATGAGGATATGTATTGAGGATAGTGGTTAGTGCTAGAAAACAGTCAGGGTCATGTGATTGGAGTATTAATATTTAGATAGCTTAAATGAAGAGTGTGTATACAGTTCATTAATTGTTCACAATGTAAAAATATAAAATATATACTTTCATATGTCAAATATTATTTCATTAATCAAACATTATTTGATAAATTAAACAAAATAGGTCCCAAATCCTGAAATACTATAATCCAGAGTTGGAAAAAAAATGAAGAAATTATGAACACTAACAATAACAAAATTATTTCAATTTTAATATAATTGCCACCAGTGGTGAGTAGAATAATTTAATTTCAAACTGCATTAGTTTTTTCTACATGAAGCATTGCTGATAGATTGTTAAAAGGTATTTTAAGTAATTGGTTTTATGTTAAATTTCATTTTCTTTTGTGTAAATGGAAAATTGAAAATAACACTAGTAAATTCAGATTCTAAAGCTGATATTTGTTCATAATTTGGGACTTAATGTGAAACACCCCAGTATCACTCTTTTTCATTGAAAAGAAGCTCAGGGAGTATTATATTTAAGCCTCTACTCATAATTTAAGAAACCAACTGCAAGAACATAGAGAAAATGTTTGAGAAGTTGAAAGTTAAATAAATCACTCTATATATACACCATGCTAAATGAAATATAAAATAAAATAAAATTCACAGAGAAAACCCCAATTTTCAAGTGTTGCTAGTTGTCCTCGGCTTCCATACTACAAAGAGAGATTCAAAATTACATTGAGATATAAAGGCATTCACTTTCTTGACGATGAAGCAAAATTTCTAACCATGGTGTCATATGACCAATGAACTGTCTAAAAGGAGAACAAAAATCTTAAAAATCATTATTCAAGCATTACCCTTATTTTACTGCATGCATTTGTTCATAAGAGTTAAAGTAAATGCACAGAATACTATTCATTGTCCCTTTATAAAAATAAACAGATAAGGAAAAGCAATAAAAGGTAAATGATCATTCTACTTTGTCTATACCATCGCAAGGGATTTATTCCTAATTCTGTTTGTATGTGTGGTGAGAATACAGTCTTATTAAATCCATGGCTTCTAGTCTCATGATTACTTCTTCATAATGTATTCCATATGCCATATGGCATTTGTAATTTTTACTCCATTAAAACTCTTCGTTTTTCTGGCTTTTCAGTGGTTCCATCACTTTCCAGGGAAGTCAAGTCTATTTTGTTTGCAGAAATGTCACCTCAGCTGAAAACCTCTCTGAGCAAAGGTATTTGTGTGGCCAAAAGCTGTATGGTCATGGCTGGATTCCTGCAACTTTAGGGTCGGCAGCAAACAACCTGCTCACTACCCCGGCTCTTTCCTGGACCTCTGCACTGTAAATTTGGGCAGTCTTTCTTGCTATGGAGAAAGAAGCAAGCCACAGTTACTTTACAACCAGCAATTACCCTTGGGGTTTCAGAAGAACTTCGCCTTCTTATTCGAAGCAAGACTGCCTTACTTTCAATAAGATATGGGGAAATTGTTAAAAAGGGGAGAATGTGAAGCCAGTGGGAATGTACTGCAGCCCTAAATTAATGCTGGAATTGGCTCCAACCTGCTGAAGGAATTTAAGGGTTCTCAAGGCCTGGATACAATGTAGCAGAAATAGATCAAAAGCCAAAATAGTAGGATTCCAGATGGTAATGTTGAAATAACTCCGAATAGAAAAGTCCACCATCTCTGCGCTTGCTCAATTCCTCTTACTAATAAGAACATTGTACAAATGATTAACCATGTTATTTCTAGAGAATAAAGAAGCATATAGCATTAAGGAGTGATATAGTAAATGCAGACACATTTTCCTAGCTATCATGTGTTAATATTTACAGCTTAGGATGCCCTCCCTTTAAGTAGCAGGTTTGGTAATAATGTATGTAGTAAGTTAAACACAGCTGGCGTTCTTCCAATTCTGCCTGTACTCTTTTCTATGGAGAGTATTACTTCAATTTTTCTACCCAATTTTTTTGTCATTTTAATTCCTCCAGGAGGGTACATTCTTATGGAGATCACAGTAAACACTGTCCTAAATCCCCTTGATATTCTGGGTGGCTATAGCTTTCTATCTTCTGACCACCTTTATCACCACTTTTCGAAAACAGAACCACTGTCAGGCTCAGATGTCTTACTTTCCTACATTGCCACTGCTCCGCAACGTTGATTTTCCTCTCTATTCTCTTCATTGAAAGAGTAGAGATTGAAAGAGTGGGCCGGGCGCGGTGGCTCAAGCCTGTAATCCCAGCACTTTGGGAGGCCGAGACGGGCGGATCACGAGGTCAGAAGATCGAGACCATCCTGGCTAACATGGTGAAACCCCGTCTCTACTAAAAAATACAAAAAACTAGCCGGGTGAGGTGGCGGGCGCCTGTAGTCCCAGCTACTCGGGAGGCTGAGGCAGGAGAATGGCGCAAACCCGGGAGGCGGAGCTTGCAGTGAGCTGAGATCCGGCCACTGCACTCCAGCCCGGGCGACAGAGCGAGACTCCGTCTCAAAAAAAAAATAAAAGAAAGAGTGGGCTATGGACTGAACTAGGTTGAAGCTTTCAAAAACTGTCAGCTCAAATGTGAACCCAGGTCAACTAGTGAAGGTCTCTGAGATTTAACCTCCTCCTCAGAAAAACACTTGCCTCATCCTCTGATTTTGAAGATTAACTGAGCTGATTTGCATAAAACATCAACCAGCGACCGGCACAGAGAACTAAGTTGATTCATGATATTGATGATGGTGAAAGTGAGAAAGAGGCAGAAGATAGTAATAAGAAATATAATAAACGTTATTATAAATCAAATGAATGTAAAAGTCTTTCAATATCTTTAGATCAATATCAAAATGTTCTTGATAATGAAACAAAATGTTTTTAAGTATCAAAATGTTATAAAGTCAAGGTCTTTGGATCTCTGCAGCCACACCCTTTGAACACCCAACTTCTCCAAGAGCATAAACTCTAGCCTGATGGAATGTCAAATGTGTTGCATTTTTAACTGTGCGGAAGAGCTATGCATGATTGAGATCATATCAGAATGTGTCCTGCCAGGCAGGAGAATATCCAAATTATAACCCAGGAAAATGATAAAATACTACCAATTTAACGTTAGAAAATGGGAGGGATAAATTTTACAATCAACAAACTATTTTCAAAGACATTTTCTAACCATAATGTCTTTTTTAAAGAAAGTAGACTTGAGAAAAGAAACTACATATAGCATTAGGAGAAATAACTAATGTAGATGATGGGTTAATGGGTTCAGTAAACCAACATGCCACGCGTATACCTATGAAATAAACCTGCACATTCTGCACATGAATCCCAAAACTTAAAATATAATAATAAGAAAAAAACTACACATGTACTGATGTGAAGCTGCAGGTATATTCCCTTTATGATTTGTATTTGAAACGTTTTAATTAACTAGATACGTTGCACCCACTTTTAGTAAAATATGCCAGTACCTTTGAGAAAATATTTTGTTCTTTTAAAAATATTTTGCATATTTTAATATGTCAAAATATGTTAATTTTATCTTACCAGCTTTATGAATTGTAACATTTTTTTCTCAGATTTTGAAGAATTAGTATTCACAGCTCCTCATGCTTACATAGAGCATTTAAATAATGTGTTTTTATTTATTTTTCTGATAGAAATATGTGCTTTGATAATTTGGAGAATAGAGACTATACCTTTCCTCTTAGTTCTAAATGGTCTTGAAAACATGAGGGGGAACATGGAGAAACACTGTAATTGAAAAGTGTAGAAGTCAGTAGGGTGATATTTCACAGAAGGAAATTGATCAAGTCAAGTCACAGAGACCAATAGCTTCGAGTACTACCACCTTAGCAAATGGTATTTGATTGAGTTCAACAGAGGCCAATTCAAAGTAGATCATCCAGAAAGAGAAAATTTAGCAGAAGAACACCTGGGTATCACAGGAAAGCCATTGCCAATGGTGTGTCTGGGCCTCACCAGAGTCCAGAACAAGGACATGAACATCACTGAGAAGAGAAGCAGTTCCTCTTTTCTCTGCCTCTGTGTAAAGAAAATGAATGCTCATCTCTGATTCTCCCTGTGTCATCTTTTGACTGTTTCTCTATTTATGCCATTTTTCTCTGCCCTTCTTGTACTTGGTCCACTAAAACTATCTCAAAATGGTGTCTTCAGTCGTCTTTCAGCTTAAGTACCTGTCACTGCCCAACTAACCTTTGTACTAATTTGGCAGAGAGAATATAATTCATTCAGTTTTGAAAATATAATAATTTGTATAAGCAGCTGTAACTTCATGGAAGAATAATGTGGAGTATTGGTCTACAAACCCTCATTGCTGTAAGATATGCAATATACAGCATACAAGGCGTGTCTTTTACACATGTAAAGTGAAACAGGCATAGTTTCACTTTGGCTACAGAAAAATATTTCTAAATGAGAATATTGATGTAAACAAGGGTATATTACATAAAAAGCACTATATGATGTAACAGATAAGCCTTAACATCTCAGTGGCTTAATCAAATAGAATGATACTTCTGATTCATATAAAGTCCAATCTGTAGATATGCTGGATACATAGAGAATTTGCTCTCCACATTCAACCATATCTGCTGGAGACTCTGCCCTCTTTAACATAGCTTCCAAGATTTGCCTTGGGTTTTGTTATGCAGACAACAGACAGGAGAAGATCGTGGAGAATCATTTATTGGAGTTTGTGATGGATCAGTTCTGTATGTGAGGTGCATCATTATGATTCAAATTGCATTGACTGAAACTCAGTTCCATGTGCACACCTAACTTTAAGGATGGCTGTCTTAGTCTATTTTGTGTTGCTATGACAGAATAGCAGAAACTGGGGAACTTATAAAGAAATGAGGCTTATTTAACTCAGACTAGCAAATACAAGCGCATGGTTCTTGCTTCTGGTGAGGACTTTTGTGCTATGTCATAGCGTATCAGAGAAGGTTAAAAGAAAAATAGTCACATGCAAAAAAAGCAAAACTTGAGGGAGGGGTATCCACTCTTGGAGAAGCTAATTCATTCTCATGAGAACTAATCCAGCCTTTCTATGGCAAGAACTCACTCCCTACCCAGAGAATGACAATAAGCCGTTCTTGAGGATCCACCCTCATGACCCAAACACCCCCGACATGTCCCCAACACCATCACACTGAGGATCACATTTCAACATGAGTTTTGGTGGAGACAAGCAAATCATAAGCCAACCAGAGCAGCTGAAAAATGTAGTAAAGTTTTCAGGAAGACAGAATTTAGGACTTTGATTGCCAGTCTGAAATGGTTGGGTATCATTCTTTTGCTAATGTGGACTTATTACATATTTTTGAGTTAAGAAGATGAATTAATTTGAAGGATGGTTCAGGTGATGTAATCTCTGTATGTAGAAAACTGGAAGTGGGACACAAGTGATTTAAATTTACAAACATTGGGGCAGAAGTTTGTAATACAAGGTTTTTATGGAAGTAATTTCAACAAATCTGGAAAGTAATCTGACATGGAACTAATGTCTCCTTTATTCATCTGTGAATGATTGATTAAATATTTACTCTGTGCCAGATCCTGAGCTAGATGCTAGGGATAACATAGTCCATCCTTTATGTACTGCATACAGCTGTAGTCTAGTGGGATTGGAGGGTGGAGAGAGACAATAAATTATTACTGTTGTACCTAATTAAGTTGTGATAAATATTGCAAAAACGATAGAAATGAATAAATGAATATAGTAGACTAGCCAAGATCTCTCAGAGTAAGTGAAATTTAAGCTCTCTCTCTCTGTGCGTGTGTGTGTGTGTGTTTACATGATTTGGAAGATACTCATAGATAATTGAGGAAAAAAGTGTACACAAGAAAGCCATGTGTGGTGGGAGATAAGTTTAGGATTGGATCCACCAACTGGGGACACCAACTAATACCGAGGTGCATATATATATTAGTTCGCTACAAATGAGGGGCAGGAAATGAAGGTAGAAATGCAAAGAAAGTTGAAATAGATTCAGACAACTCTGATACAATGTAGATTATTTCAGTGCTTATTTAGATGAGATCCAAGCCTCACTTGTATACTACACAAAGATATCTCTTACAAAGATTTCTAATGTTCTGTTGTCCTTTGCTTTTAAAACATGTGCTTTTTTCTCTTAATTTTGGTATGTTGCTAAATTGCAATTACATGTTTACATGACTGAAGTTGTCTCTGGACTATTAGTTCCTTAAGAATGGAGTGTATTTACTTATTATTTTCCCTCCTTCTTCCTCACAGAGTGAGAAACAGAGCAGGAGCTCAATAATTACATGAAGAAAAAGAAAGGATGCAGAAATGAACAATGAATGAGTATTTTTATGTGAACATGCACAAGGTTCTGAGAGAATAGAAAATGATGCAAAAGACTGGGTGCAGTGGCTCACACCTGTAATCCCACCACTTTGGGAGGTCAAGGTGGATGGATCAGCTGAGGTTAGAAGTTTGAGACTAGCCTGACCAACATTGTGAAACCCTGTCTCTACTAAAATTACAAAAATTAGCCGGGTGTGGTGGCGCACACCTATAATTCCAGCTACTCAGGAGTCTGAGGCAGGAGAATAGCTGGAAACTGGGTGGCGGAGGTTGCAATGAGCCGAGATCATGCCACTGCATTCCAGCATGGGCAACAGAGTGAGACTCTGTCTCAAAAAAAAAAAAAAAAAAAAGAAAAGAAAATGATGCAAAAATCTTGGAAGCATGAGAAAGCATGATATACGGCAAGACTAAAGTGTGGCATAGAAAGGTGGTGGGAAACAAACCAGAATAGTTGAATCAGGGACATATAATGCAAAGCCCATCATACCTCATTAAACAACTTAAACCTTCTCCTGGAGGAAATAAGAAATCATCAAAATGGTATAATGTTACAAGGACTTGAAAAGAAATTGTTGGGAATATGAAGGACAACTAGTAAATGGGGGAACAAAAAGTTATTTCAACATTTCAGATGAAGAATAGTGACAATAAACTCAGGAATATCCTGTCTGTATGAAAACAAAATTTCTATTTCAAGAGAATTCTTTAGACAATTGGAATCTATAAAGCCAGAGAAATGCCTACAGAAGGCAAAACCACTAATCATATATATACATATATATATATATATATATATATATATATATATATATATATATATACACATACACACACACACATATCCC
>NW_016805866.1:4066310-4083862 GCF_001698545.2 Rhinopithecus bieti | reverse complement strand
TATATATATATATATATATATATACACACACACACACACACACATATCACAAGGAACATGATTAGTGCTTATATATATATTGTAATATATATATACAGATATATAAGATATATACACACACACACACACACACATATCACAAGGAACATGATTAGTGCTTATATATATATTGTAATATATATATACAGATATATAAGATATATACACACACACACACACACACATATATATATATATATATAAATGTAAAGTAGTGAAAGGAAATCCTACAAAGGTTTTCATTGTTGTGTTTGTTTTCCAAACATCCATGAGCAGGCTTCCCCATCAGATGTGGTTCCAGGAACTTCAATGATGATAAATCAACATCACAAAAGCAACTATGGACTATACATAAAAGAATGAGCATAGCTGAGTTCCAGTTTCAATAAAACTTTATTAACAAAAATAACTGGTCAACCAAATTTGGTGCATGGGTCATAGTTTGCTAACCCATGATCTGGTAACTTATTATTTAAGAACCAGTATTTGAGCTATTTAGGTCAACATTATGAAGAGTAATAAAATCCCCACCAAAAATGTCTCAGCATTCTTTTGCACATCATGCAATTCCAGTACTAATAGATTATTATTTGGGCAAGAGAAAAACAATGCCAGTGAGGCATATATTGAAATTTTTCATTTGATATTCCCAAGGTCAGTCACTTTAGGAATGTGATGTTGCTTCACATTGAGTCCTCTCAGATTACACTGATGTGAAATATCTCCTTACAAAATCTGCTTAATAACTGCATATTTTTTCAGGCAGCATGTCACTGTTAACAGCTCCTTGCCCATCCCAAAACCTAGAATAGCTGGATTAATTGTAGTTCTCCAGAGAAAGAGGAAAAATAGGATATCTATCTATCTATCTATCTATCTATCTATCTATCTATCTATCTATCTATCTGGAGAGAAATTGGGGAAATGGGAAAGAGATACATTTCTCTGGCATGTGTCATTGTGGAGACTGAGAATTTACACTATTTGTAATCTATAAGCTACAGATTCATGAAAATCCATAGTCTAACTCAGTTCAAGCTCAAAGGTCTGGGAACCAAGGGGACTGATTATGTAAATCTCAGTCCAACCTCAACATAAGATGAAATGAGGTATCCCAGCTCATGCAGTGAGGCAGAATTAAAAGGAGGTGAATTCTTCATTTCTGTGATTTTTTTTTTCATACTTTTCAGGCCCTCAGCAGATTGGATGATGGCCCCTGCACTGGGGAGCACCATCTTCTTTAATGAAACCATGAATGCAGATGCTAACCTCATTTGGAAACATCCTCACAGACACACCTAGAAAAAAGGTTTATTTTGGGTACCCCAGGGTGTGGTCAAGTTGACACATAAAATTAATTATTACAGCAGTTTGTCTACTGACTATATAATTATTTGATGACAAAGGAAATGTCTTCAGACTTCCCCTTCTTGGCTTCTATTTCCGCTTATATAAAACCATTTCACTGTGCTTCTTTTCAGCTGGATTTCACCCCACTACCAAGACCTTTGACTCTGAAATCTCATACGAGATTTGAGTTTCACTCTGTGATAGAATTTTTCCAGTAAACTTCTTTGAATCTTTTATTTGAGGACTTTCCATGGTCATCATGGGGCCCAGTTCAAGGTCCCAGAATTTAAGCCTGAACAAATACATGTGCTCTAGAGGGTAGTTCAGATATTTATACCAATGTATAGCATTCATTTAGGTAATACTTTATAATAATTATAAGTAAACTATTACAATAGGATTATAACATTCAATTATTATAGTGATTGAATGTTTACTTTGTGTTTAGTATGTGTACATGGGCCCTGTTTCCATTCTTTAATAATAGTCTTTTGGATTGCTTTGCTTATTGTAATCTTCACATTATGTATGTATGCATATGCACATGTACACAAACACATACTTATATGTTAATATAGTTTTATCCCAAAGCACTCCCTACTTACAAAGGAAAACTCTTCTTTTATATATGGATTTATAAAGAAGCTAAACTGTTCACTAAGACATTTTGACTTCTTTCTTATGAATTCTGGAGTTTTCTGGGAGTTCAGTCAATGTTACGTAATGCTTAATTTTTAATCGATTATTTAGACCCAGGATTGATAGTTTTTAACATTAACAACTAACGGTTCTTCTGGAAGTTTTTTCCATGTTTTCTGCATCTCTTCTTCATCACTCTCTTTTATTATCCTGAAGAGCAAGTATTATTTTTTATTTTATGACAGTTCTGCTACTTCTATCAAAGAACAATCTTTGTCATTTCTCACTACCTATCTTCTTTGCTGATCTCTTGCTCCCTCTGAATCAAAAACATTCCTTAGATTTATGGACACTTCTTGTACAATGTTCTTTTTATTTTGTTGCTTGGATCTTTACTCACTTGCGTTCGAGTATCTTTAGTTTCATTTTTTTTTTTTTCCAGTCTCCCAGTCTTTGAAGTTTCAGTCTGTCTATTAGTCTTTTTTCACTATATGCTCTTTATTCACTGGTAGACAAGACTAACCCATTCATTTTTCTTCCGAAGCAGAGAGAATTCTCCTTTGCAATAGATGACGGGTTTTGGTCAGTGTATTTTTCTCATATAGTCTTCAAATACTAAATGATTAAATTTTCACCTACTGAGGGTCTACTGGGTGTCAATAGTATTTAAAAATAAGGTTAATTAATTCTCACAAAACCATAAAATTGATATAATTTTTCAAATAAGTGAATAGTAGCTCAGATGGATTAAGAAGCCAAATATTCTACAACAGGTTCTGGATTCATTCTCACAATATTTTATTTCACTATTTCCATATTCCAGGCACTGGGTCAGATGTAGGGAACATAGCAGAGAATAAGACTTTTGAAGTTTATCCTCTCACAGGGCATTATGTAGGGCATAGTCAGTAAGTAAGTAGATGTGCATTGACATATAAAGTAATAAGAAGGATTTAAGCATATAAATAAATACATAAACTGATATCCTAAATGAAGAAAACAAATATGTATTTTGATAACTATATCTGGGTGTGTAGTTGTTGGAATAGCCCTTACGGAGGAGATGGCATTTTAGCAGATATCTAAAAGGACAGATGGAGTTAGTTATTAGAAGTGAGTGGGAAGAGGCTGGGTATGGTGGCTCATGCCTGTAATCACAGCACTTTGGGAGGCTGAAGAGGGTGAATTACGAGGTCAGGTGTTCAAGACCAGCCTGGCCAACATAGTGAAACCCCGCCTCTACTAAAAATACAAAAAATTAGTCCGGCTTAATGTTGGGTGCCTGTAATCCCAGATACTCAGGAGGGTGAGGCAGGAGAATCGGTTGATCCTGGGAGATGGAGGTTGCAGTGAGCCAAGATCATGCCACTGCACTCTGGCCTGGGCGACAGTGTGAGACTCTGTCTCAAAATAAACCAAACAAACAAACAAACAAACAAAAAAAAACAAAAAAAAAAAAAAGAAAGAAGTGAGTGGGAAGAGCCTAGGTGTGGTGGCTCATGCCTGTAATCACAGCAATTTGGGAGGTTGAGGAGTGTGGATCACAAGGTCAGGTATTCGAGATCGGCCTGGCCAACACAGTGAAACCTCATCTGTACTAAAAATACAAAAAATTAGCTGGGCGTGGTTTCAGGCACTTGTAATCCCAGATACTCGGGAGGGAGAGGCGGGAGAATGTGTCGAACCTGTGAGGTGGAGGTTGCAGTGAGCCAAGATCATACCACTGCACTCCAGCCTGGGCGACAGTGTGAGACTCTGTCTCCAAAAAAAAAAAAAAAAAAAAGGAAGAAGAAGTGAGTGTGAAGAGCATTCCAAGCCCAGGAATGTGATGAAGGCAACAATATGTGGTAGGACAAGTTGTACGTGTGTTTAAGGAACAACATATATTCAACATTGTTAGAATATGAGTGGTATGAGATAAGATAGAGACATAGGAAAAGACCAAACTGTCATGACCCAAAGGGCATAATCGTTCACCTCTTTCAAGTCCATGTTGTTTTCCTGAGACAGCAATAAAATAGCCCCAAACACTCCATTGCATTTACTGGTACATGCTATTGTATCAACATTAAGTGTCTCAGGTCTCAATCTTTATCTAAATAGTTCACATCCTTGCTGAACTCCTTTCAAATGCTGTATTTATCCTAATGACTTTCCACTCTTTTCTATAGCATGGACCTTTCCCTCAAACTCCAGAACTGCACACTCCAGACGTACTAGACATCTTCACTTGAATGTTTAGTAAACATCTCTCATAAACATCTCTCAAACACAACTGATCAAAGTAAACACCAATTGCTGAGTTCCTAACAGGCCTAGGGTTTGCTTTCACCCCACTTACAAGCAAAGAAATTAGCTTGTACTCTTTAATGGATGTTATCAGAAGACACAAAACTCTTGGGTCAGAGATAAAAGACTTTATTACTATGACACCACAAACAGTATTAGCATCAATATATTTGTATGGTTTTCCCTCCCCTTCCAGTCCTATAATGTTAGGGGACCAGGATGGATGATACTCTTGCAGTGGATTTTCATTGCTACTGAGCAATACCAGCTTTGCATAATCTACTGCTCTTATAGCTTGCAGTAGGCAAGGTTGCTGTTTGTCCTTGAAGGAAACAGTATCTCATCTTTCATGATTATCTCTGCAAACTCATGAGAAATGGCACAGATAAAAAGCAGTTAAAGCCTTGCATTCTTGGCATACTGACAAGATAGGGACTATCTCACCCAATACTTCCATAAAATAGGTGTAAGGTGGCTGGTGTCATAGAGGAATGGAGAGAAGGGAATAAATCTACAGGCTGCTACCATAGCCCTTTACTATTGTAAAGGTAGTTTTGTGGCACTTATACTTAGGTAGAAAATGACAGCAGTGAACTAGTCTAAATTCAGTTCCTCATCCTCAGCGTCCTAGGTAGACTGATGGCTGCCTGGGTTGGAAGGGCCTGGGAATCTAAGCCAAAGTTTAGATGCCCCCCAGTTTTATTCTCCCACGCATATCCCATAGTTGCTAGAGTCCCTCTAATGCAGATGTTTCTTTTCTTTTCTTATTTGAAGTTCTTCACCTCACCAAAGAGATAAAAATGGACACGATTAACTGGGCCACTATCCCAAGAACCCAGACCTCCCTATCCACACACATCTTGTTTGGTCTTCAGGCAGCCTCTTACAATAGGTGATGATTCATCTGTGAGTAAAATGGTGACTCCTCACTGCCATCCCATTCCAAGCAATGACAAAATCAGCTTCTCTACCCTCTCTTCTGGAAATTAAAATTTTACAGGGTCCTCATCTGCTGTCCTTCTTCAGATCACCTTGTGAACAAAGATATTATTTGTGTTATGAATCCAGTAGAGGGCTTCATACCCATCTCCACTGTGAAACTATGAGACAGTGCCCAAGCAAGATATGGGTGCCGGCATGGGCTTATTCAACTGGGTTATCGGCTGAGTTGTGGGGGTTCCTGGCATTGCTGCAGCACATGGATCCCCTGGCCAGAGCCTGGCTCAGTTTCTGCTTTCTGTAGCTCCCCCATACTCAACAGACTCCACACCATTATTGTTCCCGACCCCAGCTGGTAAAATGGGCTTGTTCAGTTCCTCATGCCCCTGTTTTTCCGTCATGCTACAGCTGACCCACTAATATGCTTGTGTTATTTACTTACATAGTTTGTTTACAGCCCATCTTTTTCCACTTGAATCTAAGTCAGTGGTCCCCAACCCTCAGGTCATGGACCAGTACCGGTCCATGGCCTGTTAGGAACCAAGCAGCCCAGCAGGAGGTGAGTGAGCTTTACCTCCTGAGCTCTACCTCCTGTCAGATCAGTGGTGACATTCGATTCTCATAGAAGCATGAACCCTGTTGTGAACTGCACATGCAAAGGATCTAGGTTGCCCGCTCCTTATGAGAATCTAATATCTGATGATTTGTCACTGTCTATCATCCCCCCCAGACGGAACTGTCTAGTTACAGGAAAGCAAGCTCTGGGTTCCCACTGATTCTACATTATGATGAGTTGTGTAATTATTTCATTATATATTACAATGCAGTAATAATAGAAATAAAGTACACAATAAAGGTAATGCGCTTGAATCATCCTGAAACCGTCTCCCCAGCCCAGTCTGTGGAAAAACTGTTTTCCACAAAATTGATCCCTGGTGCTGAAAAGGTTGGGGACACTGATTTTAGCTTTGTGAAGAAAAATTTTCAATATTATTGAATGGATGAATATATGCAATTATTCATTTGTTCATCTGCTGCCTGCACCACTAGAATTTAGTCTCTGTTAGAATAGGTAGTTGGATGATTTTATTCACTGCTGTACCCCTCATGCCTAAAACAGTTGGTAAGTCATAGTTATTCTATAAACAAACACTGAATACATTTATTGAATGGCCGAATGAACTTCTAACTCAATAATCTCTCTAGAGAATGGTTAATTTTTGTTTAGGCATTTTGCTAGTAACTTAAAAAATTAAGTTTATTTTGGAAGAGGTGATTCATTTATTGATTCAACAGGATTTATTGAATACTTGTTATTTGCAGGACCTATATTAAGAGTTACTCTCTCACAGTTTTTAGTGGAGTATACTAAAAAACCTAACTCAAAGAATGCCCACTGAGTATGGCAGAAACTTCTGGTACTTGACAAAATCCTATATTTCTTTCTTCTTGGGCTGGAAGACTCCACTCTCCAGTTCTCTAGCAGTGATGTGTAGCACAGGAAGTGTTTTGTGACCAGAGGAAGGAGGCTGAGCTGTGGTACTGGAGGTGTTTTCTCAGCAGAGGAAGGAGGCTGAGGTGTGGCACTGGAAGTGTTTTCTCACCAGTCGAAGGAGGCTGAGGTGTGGCTCTGGAAGTGTTTTTTCACCAGAAGGAGGAGACTGAGGTGTAGCACTGAAAGTGTTTTCTCACCAGAGGAAGGAGGCTGAGGTGTGACACTGGAATTGTTTTCTCAGCAGAGGAAGGAGGCTGAGTCGTGGCTTTGGAAGTGTTTTTTCACCAGAGGAAGGAGGCTGAGGTGTGGCTCTGGAAGTGTTTTTTCACCAGAGGGAGGAGGCTGAGGTGTAGCACTGGAAGTGTTTTCTCACCAGAGGAAGGAGGCTGAGGTGTGGCACTGGAAGTGTTTTCTCACCAGAGGAAGGTGAGCTAAGGGATTGTGCCCTGATAACCATGGCCCACAAAATCCTCCCATGTGCAAATGTATGTACTCTTTTTTTCACTCTGGCTTCCAGTAAGGCAGTCACCTACAGGGCAATTTTGTGAGCTTCACCTACAAATGAGAGATCCTCAGTAATATTTAGAACCTGAATGAAAAGATGAAGAAGAGATTCTTGGCAAAACTACTTTTTTTAGATCTGACCTTAGAAATTACTTTTGGTTCAAGCACTTAGATATTTTTGCAGCCATTTTGTAAAGCAATTAGTGTACTCTTTCACAGAAACTATTTTCTAAAATTTTACTCAATTTTTTTTGGGGGCTCTACAGATTGTGTCACCCACACATGGGAATATTTTGTTGCCTCGATCAAGTACTAATCCTTACTTCCTTCCTCTCTTCCTCTGATAACCTTAGGTCATGTTTCTTGAAGAGGTTTCCACAGTTCTCAACATTGTGAAAGATTCTACACAGCTCCTGTAGCACCTGCATTGAAGACTTTCCATGAGGCATATCCAGGTGTTCTCAAAACCCTGGAAGCAAAGATATGAACATTCTCAGTATGTTCTGAGCCTCAGGGGAACATGCACAGAGTGGTTTGTGAATGTCAGATGTCAGGAAAAGGTGTCTCATTCTCTTTCCCTTTCCTACTGTTTCTTACTTCAGAATCAAAACAATTTATAAATCTTTTTTCTAATGTTGTTTTCTCCCATTCATCCTGCCAGACCTGGTTCTATGTGCGATGCCCTTTTCTTTGGAGCATAGCTAGGAATAATTAAATACAACACTTTACTCCAAATCCCCGTTCACTCTGACAATCAAGTCTCTGATCCTTCCCAAGCTTTTTTATATACTCCTCTTTTTTCCTTCAGATAACTTGCTCCTCTGTGCTTCTTACAAATACATGTTTTTATCCAAACAGCCATACAAGGTTACCACACACACACACACACACACACAACAAAAAACAAAAACAACAACAAAAACAGAGGAGATCAACTCTCCAAACTAACCAGAGCTCAAGGCTCAAGCTTAGCCTTGTTATATGAATTAGCTAGTGAATTATGGCTAGCACATTGCTTGTCACTAGACCATATGCCAGCCAAATACTATGAAAAGGAATTTATAGATAAGGAAACAAAGAGTAAAAGTGTTGAGTTTTCAATATTTGTTTAGGTATGTTGGTTTATTCGTGTGTGTGTGTGTCTGTGTTTCTTGCATCCTATTTGCAATAATACTATCTCTATTTACTTTGCAGATTTTTTTAAAAAGCTATTCACTTAATCATGACTATATAGAAATCTGCTATTTATGTTTTCACTTTAATAAGGAAGACATGGTAAAATAAAGTTTCTATTAGGCCCTTTTAGCTATAGATTCAATGTGATATATAGGGAGAGAATATGAATTTTTGAATCAGTTCTGTGGCCTAAGGTGAAATTAGTAGATAAGTTAGTAAATAAGATACTTCTGTATAGAACAGAAATAGAATCATAAACATGTTCATATATATTCCCTGTTAATATATAGCCTCTTTCAGAATTTATTTCTCTAAATCTTACGTAAGAATATTAGTTCATTTTGCATATTACAAGGCTTAAACATAACATATGCAAAATAAAATCTTATTAAGTACTCCATAAATAAAAACTTACTTTGTAAATAGAGAACAAACTTGGACTCTGTGCTTTGGGGAGATGGCTTAGTCCCTCCTAATTGCTAGTTGACACCTCTTTAAAATGAGAAGAACAATAATATCTATCTCATAAAGTTGAGATAACATATGCATTCCAATATACCAGTTGAATAGCAAGTAATTAAGTTAGAAAATCATTATTATTACTGGAAATTAGATTATTTTTCCAGACATATGTTAAAAGTCTGTCATCACCTTCAGCCTAAAGCATTTTGTTATTTTCTCCTTTTCCCTTTTTAAAATAAGCACTAAATACAAAAGTGCCTGAATCCTTTAGTATTTTCATCATTTTTAAAAAATTTTATCTTGAAGTAATTTTAGATGTATAGAAATATTACAAGATAACAGAATTCCAGTATATCATTTACCCAGATTCCCCTAAGGTTAAGAGATTACAGAAACATGGTACGTTATCAAAACCAGAGAATTAACATTGATACACTTTCATTAACTAATCTAGAAGCCTGATTTGGATTTCCTATGTCTTCACACTAGTGTTCTTTTCTGTATCAACCTGGATCACCTATCGCATTTAATAGTCATAATTTTTTCTTTTAGTTTCCTCCAGTCTATAAGAGTCTTTCTATAATTTTCTTTGTCTTTCATAACCTTAGCACTTCTGATAACAGTCAGGTATTTTGCATAATGTCATTCATTTCTTTTGTGTTTGTATGACGTTTTATCATGATTACATTGAGTTTTTTGTATTTTTTTTTCAAAAACTTCACTAAAGTAATGTTTTACCCTTTTTATTAGGGTAATTGCATTGTATCAGGAAGGACGTCATATCAATATATCTTAAAACTGGTGATGTTAACTCTAATTAATTGGTCACTTTTGTGACTGCCAAGTTTCTCCACTGTAAAGCTATTGGTTTTCCTTTTGTAATTAATAGGAATCTTGCAGGGAGTTGTATCTTGACTATGCAAATATCCTGTGCTCCATTACACTTTTGCTCAATATATTTAATTTCCATGAATGATTCTTGCCTGCAACTATTATACCATGGTATATGCCCAAGGGTAGTTATCTGTTTCTGTCATTCCTTCCACATTGCTTAATTGTGATTGTATTATAAGGAAGAGCTGTTGCTTCTTCCCCACCATTTACTTATTTATTCAGCTGTTTATTCCTATCAGCACAGACTCATAAGTATTTATTTTATGGGTCATATTCCAATGTTATCATGATTTATGTTGTTACTTCAAATTCTTCCAGTTGAGACTATTGAAATTTTAAGTTGGTTCCTGTGTCCCTTTTACATGCGTCCATCATCGTTTGAACACTTCATTACTTTCTTGCACCAGAAGAGATTCCAACCTTATCTTATATTTTTGTTCCCTATCCATTTCTTCATAAAAGATTCCATCCTTTACAAAAAAATAGCATTTAGAAATCAAGGTCTGGTTACTAAGTGTGCTTATTGCTACTTGGGCAACAACATTGTAATATTGTTATATATAATATGCATCCATGCACACTTTTACAGATATATATTAACGTATGCATGCATACATCAATATTTATTTCTCTACCATTTATCTATAGACATATTCAAAATCCATAACTTTATATGATGTAAATTCCAACCCAGCACTATAGAGTTCATTCTAACTTTTCTCCTTTCCACATTGTTACTTGTTTATCTAATATACAGAAACTTGGATCACATTATCCACAATGTCTTTGAGTATTTGTTCAATTCTAGTATACAAAAAAAGTATTTCCAGATTTTGTAATGCCTACATTTGCGAAAAACAATGTTGCTAAGTACAATATTTGTGTTTTTCTTTTTTAGTTTAACCTTTAATTTTACATTGTAATACTGCCTTCCTAAAATTACTTAAATAGGTACTTTGCTTTTTCACCCTCTTAAGTGGGAGTATGTTACTCATTTGTAATACACTAGTTTACTCTTTACAGCTTGTATTCCATGTTGGGTTTCCCTCAGTTCCTGGGAGATTTTAAATTTTTAATCTATATTTTGGGTAGGCGAAACAATACTACAAACTTAGTTTCAGGTCAATTCAAAAAGTATATTCCAATAAGTATCACTGTCTTCTCATCTGTGCCACTCCACTCCACTTCTATTCTTCCATCCTCTTCACTCTGTTTTCACCCTCTCCCTGTTTGTATAATTGATTTTAATAGTTTCTGGTTGTCATATCTGTATTTTTTTCTCCATAAATAAAAAAAAAATTTCTTACATTCCTAACTTTCCTACATGAAACATAGTATAGAAAACTCTGTTGCTCTTGGTTCTTTTTTGTTTGTTTGGTTGGTTGTTTTTTTTTTTTTTTTTTTTTTTTTTTTTTTTTTTTTTTTTTTTTTTTTTTGGCTTAGCAATATATTCTGGGAATTATCCAACATTAGTTCACAGAAATCTACCTCTTTTTTGTTTTGTTTTTGTTTTCCGAGACAGAGTTTTGCTCTGTTGCCCAGGCTAGAGTGTAGTGGCTCGATCTCTGCTCACTGACAGCTCTGCCTCCCTGGTTCATGTCATTCTCCTGCCTCAGCCTCCTGAGTAACTGGGACTACAGGCACCCGCCACCGCGCCAAGCTAATTTTTTGTATTTTTAGTGGAGAGGGAGTTTCACCGTGTTAGCCAGGATGGTCTCAGTCTCCTGGCCTCGTGATCCATCCGTCTTAGCCTCCCAAAGCGCTGGGATTACAGGCATGAGCGACCGCGACTGGCCAACTTATAGTACGGATATTTAGTTTGTATCCAATATTTTGCAACGACCAACAATGCTGAAATGAATAACCCGGTGCCTATGTATTTTCATAATAATACATTGTGAACCTAAACTCGAAATCCTAATTGATGGTCGAAATCACAAAATTTAAACTCATTGAATTGTATTTTTTTTAAAGTGTCTTATATTTTCTTCAATTTCCTTTAAGAAAAAGGAATATTCTTACGTGTACTTTTATTATTTGAACTAAAGACACCTGCGGAATACTGGCTGTTACTAAAGCACTTCAAAGAGGAATCAAAAGATCCATTCCTATTCCTGGTTTCACTAATTACCAGCTATGTGACATTTGGAAATCCATTTACACTTTAGTAACTGTTAATTGGAGGCTTGTCTAGCACATGCACTTTTTTTGAGATACATAGGGAACTGAGAGACCCGTAAAGTACAGTTGTTCAGATTGCAGTCAACTGCTTTTCAGGAAACTCCTGGAGGGATTTGGGGGTGGGGGGTGGGCAGGATTCATATGAGGATTAACCATTTCGTCCTAAAGATGTCTAACGATATGAATTTAGCACTTTGATTTACATATTTTTTTCTCACAGCATTTGCCTTATCTTTGGCTGATTCTGAATATCTACTTGGAGGATAAAAAGGTGCTAAAATTAGACTCTTTATCTTATTCTGCTACACACATATGCTCTCTTTCATCTGGCCAACTTGTAGTAAGTGGATGTCCTAATCGCAGCATTCATATCTTTTTCATTTTGGCAGAATTGAAAAAGAAAAAAAGAAGAAAAGCAGAAAGAGGAATTTGTAGAGAAGAAAAGAATAAAGTCCTCTGGTCCCCCCAGAAGGAACTTTTTTTGTTAACATGACCTTACATTGTCCCATTGAATAATGCAAAATTTGTTTGGTTGTACCCTGCAGGGCTCCCGGGCCCGGAAGCCAGGGGCACCAGCGGTACTGAGTTGGCACAAAGTAGCTGAAATGTCATGTTTTAATTATGTGGTTCTGAGGGGAATCTATTAACCACCGCCGAGATGCTGAAATCAGACAATTTATCTCCAAGCAGCTCTCTCTACAATCTAGAATATATATCTCTTGTCACTGCAGGAAATAGAACCAAAGGATGTTTTTACTTCTGGTGCCTTACGTTTATAAATTTATTCTTTTAAATTTTGCCAATGAAAGGGAATGACACCCTAACATATTTCCTGGGTCCCCTCTGCGCGCTTCTTCTTTGTGAAGGGTGTTCAAATAACCCAGGCTCTTTTTTCCCTCAGTTGGTATCAAATCTTCTAGCTCTCAAGTTCAAGAAGTCTTTGCACAGCCTCTGGATCATGTTCCGAATGCCCATTTCCAAGATAAATAGAAATAATTTGTCGATAACCAGAAAGAAAACCAGAGGCATCCACCTAAATTAATATAAATACAAATTGCTCTTTTGCATTTCAAACAAGATGCTGGAAACTATTTGAATCATATCCATTCTCCCTCTCTATAAAGCTATTTTCATTTCAATGTAAACGAATGCTTATACCTACCAGCTTGTTCATAATGATTGTGCATTATTTCTGTTTTTTTCCCCCCTTAAGGTATCAAGGCAAATTAAAAAAATTAGCTCATATTTGTCTTCTTCTCCAACCTCTCCCTTCTTTAAAAAATCTGCGAAATTCATTATGTTCTCTACTCTGTGTGCATCAGGGCTCCAAGCAATTCAGATCTATTAACCATCAGGTGCAAGCTAAGTGCTTTTAAAACAAACGCATGCAGTTTATTTTAAGTGAATGTATGCTTTCTATATTCTGCAAAAGCATCAGCAAATTTGATCGAAAGAGGGCATGGCGGAATGACAATAGCTACACTGTCCTCTAGTGGAATATTTTAGGCATAGCAAGACAAAGGCAGAGAATCTTTTGGTCTTTTTCTTGCATGCGCCTATGTGAGTTTGTGTGTGTGAGTGTGTGTGGTGTGTAGCTTTTCAGAATCAAAGAGAAAAGGTATGCCACCTGTTAGACCTTTGAAGGTTTTTTATTTTATTCTGGAATACAAAATTTTCAAAGATTGTTGATTTCCTAACACCGAAAGCATATATCACTATGGTATTTTCAGTTCCATCTCTGGTAACATGAGCAAGGGAAGAATGTGATAATCTTTACTGTAGACTTTATTGCCGCAAATGTTAGAATGTATACATTCCAGTTAAAATTTTAATCCACTTCGAGTATTCTTTTATACGTATTTGGTTGTACCCAAATTTTTTTGTATTCTTTTATAAGTATATGCAACTCAGAGAAGAAATATATTTCAACAGAGTCATTCATACTTATGTGTTCGTAAAATAGTTCCAATCAAACAGAAGAAAAATTATATTTAGAAAGATTCACCAATGGGTAATACAGGGTTGCCTATCATTTACAAACAGCTATTTCTATTAGTAGAAATGTTAGATGTATTGAGGGATTTGATTCTGAATCCATCAAAACAAGCATGTTCTGAAACTTCCAGACTGACCTGTATTATTTGGGATTTTTAATGTACAGGATGAAACATGTCATGCACGTCCGTGTGAAGAGACCACCAAACAGGCTTTGTGTGAGCAACATGGCTGTTTATTTCACCTGGGTGCAGGTGGGCTGCATCCGAAAAGAGAGTCAGCGAAGGGAGATAAAGGTGGGGCCATTTTATAGGATTTGGGTAGGTAAAGGAAAATTACAGTCAAACGGGGTTGTTCTCTGGCGGGCAGGAGTGGGGTTAGAAGGTGCTCAGTGGGGAGCTTTTGAGCCAGGATGAGCCAGGAAAAGGAATTTCACAAGATAATACCATCGCTTAAGGCAAGGACTGGCCATTTTCACTTCTTTTGTGGTGGAATGTCATCGGTTAAGGCGAGGCAGGGCATTTACACTTCTTTTGTGATTCTTCAGTTACTTCAGGCCATCTGGGCGTATACGTGCAAGTCACAGGGGATGCAATGACTTGGCTTGGGCTCAGAGGCCTGACAAAACACACACACACACACACACACACACACACACACACACACACACTTGGGGGTATGATGGGGAGGAAAGTGGAGCCAGTTGGGTAATCGAAATTTATTTTTTAGCTTCTTCAGGAACATTGAATCATAACATGTATACATATGTAAATATATAAACATCACAGATTCTCACCCTCAGACCTGTCTTTAATGTATGTGGATCACCCTAATTTGTAGCTTCTTACAAAATCCTTGCCATTCGGCTGAATGGATGATATCTCACTCTCAACAGTTCCCATTTCCTAGACTCTCAGACAGAAAACCAGACACTCAATATGTTTTTCTTACTAACTGGGCAGCAATAGGATCCAGGCCCAGAATGAGACCTCATATGTTCAAATCCTATATCTAGTACCAGTGCTGATATTTCTAGGGAGTTGCATAACTCTCTGAGCTTCATTTCCTTGCCTATGAAAGGCAGATCATAATAATATCTACCTCCTAGAGCTGTGTGTAGATTAAATGAACTAGGACATATGTAAATCAGCATCACATAGGAAAATGCTACTGCAAAGAAGTTATGGTCTATATAAATACCATTCAAACTTTGAAGCATGAATCCAGATGACCATTTACCACTGACAATAAGGATTAAGTCCCCAAAGTTGATAGCAAAGGTATGAAAGAGAGAGGGGGCAGAAATGGTTGTAGAAATTGAAGTCACCTGTGTGACTAGGAAAAACTAAATTCCCAAAATGCTCTCAGTTTGTTATTAACAACAGCAAACAGAGTATCACATGTAAGGCACAAGAGGAGTGTCAAGAAATCCTCTAGGAAAATTCTCTGTAATCTATTAATGGATAGGGAAAGAAGTCTATACCTAAAGGAAATGACTAGCTCTCTCTGAAGCCTCACAAGTTCTATTCTTTGCATCTTGGAACAAACACGTGAAGAGAAAGAGGCCTTTTCTTCATGGTTTCCTCCAATACATCCAAAGCAAATTAAACACCTCAATTTATTAAGCCATTAATATTAAAAAACCATTTTACAGATGGGAAAAAGAATGAGATGTTAAGTCTTACAGTACTGGCTCTGTCCTTAACTGGTTGGCTACTAGATCTTATGAAAAAAAAATTAAATACTCAGGCATTTGATGTCCTGATTTGAGAAAAAATAAAATAAATTCCTCAAGATTCTATACATGATCCTATCAGTTGGTTATGTCTTAACTGATTGATAGGTCTGGCTCTTTGTCCCTACCCAAATCTCACCACTAATTGTAATCCCCAAGTGTCAAGGGAAGAACCTGGTGGGAGGTGACTGGATCATGGGTGAGGTTTCTCCCATGCTGCTCTCTTGATAGTGAGGGAGTTCTCACAAGATCCAATGGTTTAATAAATGGCAATTTCTCGTAGACTTTCTATTCTCTCTTACCTGCTGCCAGGTAAGATGTGCCTGCTTCTCCTTCCACCATGATTGTAAGTTTCCTGAGGTCTCCTCAGCCATGTAGAACTGTGAGTCAATTAAACCTATTTTCTTTATAAATTGCCCAGTCTTGGGCAGTTCTTTATAGCCGTGTGAGAACAGACTAATATACTGATGAAATAAAACCTGATTGAAAAACTTAATCCCATCCAATAATCCAGATACACACACACACACACACACACACACACACACACACACATGTGATATGATTTGGCTGTGTCCCAACCCAAATCTCATCCTGGACTGTAGTTCTCATAATCCCCACATGTCATGGGAGGGACCCAGTAAGAGGTAATTGAATCATGGGGGCAGTTACCCCAACACTGCTGTTCTTATGACAGTGAGTGAGTGAGACCTCACAGAATCTGATGGCTTTGTAAGCAGCTTCCCATTCACTCATTTCTCATTCTTCTCTCTCCTGCCCTCATGTGAAGAAGGACATGCTTGCTTCCCCTTCCACCCTGACTGTAAATTTCCAGAGGCCTCCCCAGCCATGTGGAACTGTGAGTCAGTTAAACCTCTTTCCTTTATAAATTACCCAGTCTCAGGCAGTTCTTTATAGCAGTGTGAGAACAGACTAATACAATATGTATATAAAACACAATCTTAAAGGGGAAAATAAAGAAACTTAGTCCAAAGAAAACAAGCAGTGTAATACAAAATATTCAGACCATTGTGAATGTCTTAAAAGTTAAGATAATAAACTATAAAGTTCTGAGAGATAGTTTTGACAACAGAATTACTACCCTGAAATTAAGCTCTACATAACCCATTCCACTGAATTTAGTACTAATAGCAAAGCTGTTTTCCGTCACCAAAATTCATAGTAGGCAAGTCTCTTTGCTCTCAAATGTAAAAAAGTAAATAAAATATAATCAATTTAAGTGTTTCAGAGGTACTCAAGTATTCTTTAAGTATCTCTACAATTGGGTTGTTTGCTTAAAATGCTTATGCAAACTTCTTCATGTATTTTGTAGGGAAACACGTGCTCCTGAGCATGCATACACGTGCACAGAAACGTGTGTAGCTGAATGTTTGTCAAGGTTTGATTGTTAGGCTAAGGGATACGGTGCATTGTATTAAATTTTTACTTTGACTTATGTCCAGCAGGAATGCGTATTTTTACCCTCTTCATTAATATTCTTAGGGAGAACCTGATTTACTATTTTCTATCCTGTTCGAAAAGTATTTGACAAAAGATCAAAAAATGTAGCTTTTCTTGAAGACTCTTGTAGTATTTTTTCTTTCTTTATTCTGTAAGGCAAAAGTTTCAACTTTATACAAATTTGTTTCTCTTATAAAATTTTGTATTAGATAGAAAATAAAAGAGGCGATTTTATAGCTCTGTACTGCCAAGTGTCAAGTTTTGTTTTTCTCCACTCAATATAAATTACCTTTCATCGATGAGTTTGCATCCTTTGTAGGGACATGGATGCAGCTGGAAACCATCATTCTTAGCAAACTATCACAAGAACAGAAAACCAAACACCGCATGTTC
>NW_016805866.1:4034207-4065861 GCF_001698545.2 Rhinopithecus bieti | reverse complement strand
TAGATATTGGTTTTTAAAAATAGAACCATGAAACCAAATTATAATCACTCTAGTCAGTGCATATATGACAAACATTTTTATATGGAATATAAAAAATAAAACACAATCAGTGAAGCTCCAGGAATGTTTATATTTTCTCTAAAACATATATAGATGACTTCCTTCCTTCCTTCCAGCCTGAATTCCTTCCTTCCTTCCTTTCTTCCTTCCTTCCTGCCTGCCTTCCTCCCTTCCCTCACCTTTTTCTTTTCTTTTCTTTCCTTCCTTTCTTCCTTCCTTCCTTCCTTCCTTCCTTCCTTCCTCTCCCTCTTTCCTTTCCTTTCCTTTCCTTTCCTTTCCTTTCCTTTCCTTTCCTTTCCTTTCCTTTCTTTTCTTTTCTTTCTCTTTTTCTTTCTCTTTCACAGGGTTTCACTTTGTCACTCAGGTAGGATGGAGTGCAATGGCCCAACCTTGGCTCACTGAAACCTCCACCTCCCAGGCTTAAGCTATAGTCCCACCTTAGCAACCTCAAGCTGGGGACTACCAACCCCCAAGTTGGAAGTATGTGCCACCAGGCCCAGCTAAATTTTGTGTTTTCTGGTAGATAGGCGGTTTTTACTGTGGTGCTCAGGCTGGTCTCGAACTCCTGAGCTCAAGTCATCCACCCACCTTGGCCTCCCAAAGTGCTAGAATTACAGGCATTAGCCATTGTGCCTGACCAGAAGTATATATAGACTTTCAATAAATGATTGTGAAAATGAAAATTAACCAGTTATGTGGTTTGTAGACATGTTATAAAAGCTTCCATTCCCCAAGATTGCTACTTTTCCATTCTTATTAAAAGTATAACTTTCATTCTTTTGGCTGATTTTAAATAGTTTTAAAGGGCCATGAGTTGTAATTTATTTATGCTAAAATCTAGAAGAGAGAGAGAGAGAGAAATCAAGGAGGGGGAAGCTGTTTATTGAAAACAGAAATATTGCATATCTACATTGTTACTGTAAATAAAATTTCATGATATTTTTCTGCTGCCATAACTATTTCAACTAAGTGTATGATTTTAGTAGCATTATGCCAAAACATAATAATTGTATTTAATTAATTAAACCCTTCATTACAATATGTGTGTCAACATCATTTTTTTTTTTTTTTTTTTTTTGAGACGGAGTCTCGCTCTGTCGCCCAGGCTGGAGTGCAGTGGCGTGATCTTGGCTCACTGCAACCTCCGCCTCCCGGGTTTACGCCATTCTCCTGCCTCAGCCTCCCGCGTAGCTGGGACTACAGGCATCCGCCACTTCGCCCAGCTAGTTTTTTGTGTTTTTTAGTACAGACGGGGTTTCACTGTGTTAGCCAGGATGGTCTGGATCTCCTGACCTCGTAATCTGCCCGTCTCGGCCTCCCAAAGTGCTGGGATTACAGGCTTGAGCCACCGTGCCCGGCCAACATCATTCTTGATTTATTTATTTAGCAGTTTATTTAATCATGAGCTATATACTTCTTTGACTGATTATTCTGTTCGTAGATTATATTTTGCTTTTGTGATTTGTTTGCATAATAATTCCACACATTTTCCCATTAAAATTAAAGAATTAAAACTTAGTCACATAAGGCCATCTGCAATTTACAGGGACAAAGAACAATAATAAAATTTTAAAAAGCAGAAGATGAAACAATATAAGCAGTCTGTACTAGGCAATTTAAACATTTTCTTTTAAAGAAATATTGCTTTGTCTTCTTCACTACAATTCCCTTGAGAGTGAGTGGTGTGTTAAGTAAAATATGGAGAGAAGGAAAATAAAAATTATAGACCATTACAACCACAGAGAATGTAGAGAAGCAAAATGCACCTGATCCATACAAAATGCTTTTGTGAGAATTAAAGGACCACAAGTTCTCCCTGACTTAGGTTGTCCCAGCTGCACATTCAGCCATTAAGTAATGACTGGAGATGCAATGAGAAAAGGAAATCTATCCTGAAGGTTTTACTGCAATGATTGATTTTGGCTTTTACAACCAAAATTCAAATGGTTTGGTAAGGAATTGATTTTAGGTAAGCATTTCCTTTTTATCCTGCTGAATGAATACTCATTTTGGAATGTACTGAATATTTTTGAACGTTCAGCTCAAATGATGCAGCAAAATACATTTTGAATGAGATCATCCCTGAGAAAGCTAATGTAAGTCCAGAAGAGGTTAGAATTTGAAATACAGAATATTGTATTTTGAATCTCCAAAACCATGTCGGGTCATGTGTAGATTACTGAACTCTCTCTCTTTTTTGTTAGTGAACTGTTCATTCTCTGGGGGAAAAAAGAAAAAAAAGAAAGAAATTATAATAAATTAGAATATGAACCTGTACATGTCAGTCAGTCAGTGAGGATGATTTTAGAAAGGCAGCACAGCAATGCACTCCATTGAAGACCAAAGTAGATGGATAATAGACGTGACCCAGTAGGGTACTTATTCTATATTCTGGCACTCTTAATAATAAACTGATTGATGTAATTCATCCAATCTTTTATTAAACAATTATTTAATCTCTACTATGTGTCCTATGCACAGTAGATATACTAGGAAAAAAGAAGACAAAGTGTTTGCCTCCATAAATTTACACTGCAGTGGGAAAAAGTAGAAAAGTTACATGAATTTAATAATATATATATTTTTATTTCCAGCTGCAAAGAAATGAAACACACGAATGAAGTAGCAAGTGACCAGTGACTAGATGGGTAGAGGACAATATTAGTGAGGTTACAGAAAATGTTCCTAAAGAAGTAAAACTTGAGCTGAGATCTAATTGATGAAAAGAAAACACCCATGCCACGATGCAATATATGTGTCTCCTAAGAGGCGAAAGAAGAACCAGCAAGTTCAAAAGCCCTTCAATAATAATACCTCTGCCACATTCAAGGGAAGAAAAGAAAGAAAGAAAGAAAAGGGAAAAAAAAGGAAGAAGAAAAGAAGGAAGAGAGGGAGGAAGAGAGGTAGGGAGGAAAGAAGGAAGGATAGAAGAAGGAAGGAAGAAGAAAGAAAGAAAGAAAGAAAGAAAGAAAGAAAGAAAGAAAGAAAGAAAGAAAGAAAGAAAGAAAGAAAGAAAGAAAGAAGAGAAGGAAGGAAGGGAGGAAAGAAGGAAAGAAAGAAGGAAGGAAGGAAGAAGAAAAAGAGAGAAAGAAAGAAACAAAGAAGGAGAGGAGAGGCAGGGAGAGGAGGGGAGGAAGGGGAGAGAAGGGAGGAAGGGGAGGGGAGAGGAGGAAGGGAGGAAAGAGGGAGGGAGGGAAGGAAAGAAGGAAGGAAGGAAGGAAGGGAGGGAGGGAGGAAAGAAAATAAGGAAAAAAGGCCGAGTCCTAGAACCAAGACAATGTGGATGAATTGTATGGACTCAGATCAGAGACTGGAAGGGGCAGATCACATAGGTTCTGTGGGTCATTGTAAAGTTTCTGGGTTTAGTTCACAGTGTAATCGGAAGCCATTACAAAGTTTTAAGCAAGGGAGTGCTAAATTTGATTAGGATATGAGAAGATCATTTGGACGTAATTTGGAGAATTAATAGAAGATGCATGACAAAAGAGGTAGGAGTGAAATAAAGATAAAATTTGGGAGGTTGTTAGTCTATTTTCTAGGGTTTTATCATTGAAGATACTGAGAGGTTGTCTGAGTTGAGATTTATACTGGAGTATAAATTGACACAACTTCTTGATAGTTTGTGCATGTGGAATGTTATACTGCAAAATAATCCATCCTATTTAGTGTTCTGACTTTAGCAGATGGAAAAGTGGTGTTATTTACTGCGATAGGGAAGATGAGTGAAGAAAAAGTTAAAGGAGGAAAAATGAGTTTTACTTTAGATATATTAAATTGGTATGTATACTAAATATTGAAGGGGGATGGAGAAGCAATTGGATACATTTGCCACAAAGTCTGGAGGAGAGATGAGAATTCAGCATAGAGGTGAAGACATATATGGGAGTACTTCACATGGAGAGGAGACGTAAAGACATTTGACTGGATTAGATCAACTAAGGAAAGATAATAGAGGAAAAGGACTCAGAATACTGAGTACTTTACTACAATGTGGTCTAAGGACAAAAAGCCAGCAAAGAAGGCGTGTAAAGAATAGTCCATGAAGAAGAAAGACCATGAGAACATGGTACCAATGAATCTAGAGAATAAAGTTTCAAAAAGAGAATAATACTTCCTTCTTCCACATTTCTGCCAAGTAAGATGGAGAGAGAAAGTCAACAATTGAATCTGGTAAAATGAAATCTTATTTAAATATTTTCAGTGGAGTTCAGTGGAATAACAATCCAGATTGGAAAAAGTCAAGAATGGAATGAGGAAGATTAATAACAGCAAATACTGACAATATTTTAAAGCAGTTATCTGTGAGGGAGAACAGATCAGTGGAACAGCACCTAGAGAGTAAAAGTGGACAATGTTATATATTTATTTTTATGCCTTTAACAAACCATATCCATTATGTAACCTTGTTATTACAGCAGTCTTCACACATTCTGCCGTGTTCGTGTCAATATATTTTACCTATAGAAGTATATATAACACATTGTCACCTCATTGCTTCAGTACTTCGGACATTTTATTATGACAACACCTACCCTGTTTGAAGTCTCCTTTAGATTCATGTCTCTCATGGTAAATGGAAATTTATTAATCCCTATGCTTTAGTGTCTAGGTAGTTGCTGGCATAGAGCAACCACTAAGTTCTGGCTGAATGAGTAAATGAATAATTTATTAGTAAGCTTCCTGAGTAATGCTCCCACTAACATTTAGAAATACCTCATGATGACTGGAAAATCTATGGTAACACCAATCTATGTTAGTCAAAAGACCACTGATGTGGAAAAGAAATGCTCCTGCTAAGAAGGGACAGTGAGTTCACTCTACAGGGAAGGATAGTGAAGGATCATGATGATAACTTTATCCAAAAAGCAGCACTGAGATCATCAACCCTGGTTATATCCCCCATTTGATGGTAGCATTAGAGTTGAAATTATAACCATGAATGTAAACTTGTATGATGATGACTCTTATAGGAAGACCTTCAGCTCACTTTTCTCTGATACTGCATTGCCAGAATCTCAAACTTCCAACAGCTATCTTCACTAAGTTGTAAAGTTTACATTAACATGTTGAACAGTCCTTATTTGCATCTTCTCTGCGTACCCAAGCTTATTATTTATAAGCATAAGTATATATAATAATTTCTATCTCCTGACTCAATTAAATGTTTTGTTCAATTAAGTTAGGCTTTTCGATCTAATATTGAATCCCTAACTTCTTCATTCCAATGTCAACATATTTGTCAAGACTTTTATTCTTATTCAAGTGGCATGTGATCTCAATAGAACTCCAGTTCAGTGTATCTCTGAGTTTTTGGCATCTATGGGTAGTTTCGTCCATGAAATATTTCTGTCATTTCCACTAGATTCATTAGTGAATAAAGTCCCAAACCCCTGACTGATATTTACAATCCATTGCAATACACCTTTAGACTTTATCACCTAAGATGAGGAGTTAACATTTATTCAAACAAGAAAAAAATAGGAAAATTTACTCCTAGCTTCCCCTGTATTACTACTGTACAGTAGAGCTCATGAATGAAAATTATTTCATGAAATCCAGGGCAGTGATTGCTAGAGAGCAAGAGTAGAGTTACCATGAGAATTAAGCTCCAGAATTCCCCATTTGCACAGTTCCTTCTAAGATTCTGAGGATGGAGAAATTGTGTATTCACAATTTTGTGTTCTTATTTAATTTTATTTAAAAGAGATTAGCAAAGTGGACAAGCTGCAGGCTCATTGACTTGGATCAGCCTTAATGTTAGGCCTACTATCCAAACCCAAGATATTTTTGTCCTACAAGATGCTCATAATACACTTTAAATCATATATTATAGCCAATCTCTTTTTCCTAACTAGTTGTTTTCCTCAACTGTATTTTCAAGGGTATGTGCTCCTTGAAATAATATTCCGTGTACATTTTCTAATTTGTTGGCTCGTACAGCGGTCTAACTCAAAGTGTGTCTATTTAAATGAATAAAATATTATCAACTGAGGTGTATGGCTGAAACTTCATTTCTTCAGAATATAATGCAAATACATCTGAGAGGAATAACCACCTTGACAACTTTTATGTAGGGATAGAAATGTATTTAAATGCAAACGTCTAGGTTGAATAAAATCTAATTTACTTTTTAAAAGGTCCTTGAATTGTGCCATGAAAATTAATATCCCATGAAAATTAAAAGTTTCAAGCATCTCAATGTTTTCACTTGTTTGTATTAATCTTGTTTTAATGGGAGGACTGGTTTGCAATTTTACTTCCTCTTCTCAGTATCAGTACTCATTTTTCATGTACTGTGTAATGCACAACATTAAAACATGTCACTGAGATTCATAGCAAATCTAGTGATCACAACAAAGATCTTAGCTTTCCTCTGTAATGTCCAGTTACCACTGATATTTTGTCATATCACATCCTTTTTCAAGTGTAATGGATCATCCACCAGATTTTTATCCTATTAGGAAAATTACTGCAAAGCACAGTGCATGCTCTACTCTAGCACTAGCAGTACTTATTTGAGTTCCTTAAATAGAACAGAAAACATTGTGTAAACCCAAGATTTTCTGCCTGGTTTTTTTAAACTAAAAGCAGCTTTACCTATTCCAGTCATCAATCTAAAAAGGCAGATGCTTTCTATTGAAATTCCACTGGGAAAGTTAGTTTTTTTAATAGAATATCATTTCTACTGCTTAAACAAATAGCTAATTTTATCTTCTTTTAAATGTCCATTATATCTATTTTTGTGATATATCTTTTTCTTGGTATGTGATTCTTAGCCCGTCTCCTGAGGCAATTTTGCAATGGAGATAATTCTGAAAAAAATCTAATAAATAAGTGCTTGGAGGTTCACTAAGGATGACTGAGAAAAGTGGGAACTTGAAAAAGTTCCATTTCTGTTCACAAAGTGTCTATTCCTATGGGACTAGTGGTTTTGTTTGACTCCAAAATGATTACCAGAGTGAAACTGGGTTAATTTTATTTTGGGAAGTAAGAACATAAAGTGACAACTAAATTAGAGCCAGCACATTTTCACTTATGTAAAAAACAAATGCTCGGTATTAGTTTTGATAAAAGAAATATCTCATTGGGACTTTAGAGATGAGGAGATGACATAATCTATGCAAATATGTCAGAGATAAAAGTTGTATTTTAAACATTTTCATTTGACCATCAGTAGGAAGGTTCCTAATTTTTCTGGAGAAGTGATAATCTTGTTACATAAGGCAATATGTTACCTGATTGTGACCTCCCAACTATAAGCACTTCTATCAAAACAATTTAGCTTTGTGAATTAAGGCTTGATATTAATAATCCATGACATCAATTCCCATTTCAGCTTAAGACTTGGTGATAGAGATGTTTTACAAATAATAACTCTCAAGAAGACTTTCCTACTGAAGTCTTTTGGACAAAACTCTTCTTTGACCAAACTCAGCTGACTCCTGCCCATGATGGAGCATTTAAAACGTCCCTAGCCAGAGAGCAATTGCCCATTCCAGCAGGCTGAATTTGAGTGTGCGACAATCTCACCATGGAGGGCTACAGCGCTCTATCTCCAAGTAAATTGAAAGGCAGTCTAGGCTATAAAGACTGCAACTCTTAGGTGAATCTTAGTGCTGAACTAGCCCCAGAGACAGTGGAGTTGGAGTGGGGGTAACATACGATGTACCGAGACACTAGCTGGGACAAGGAAGGGATTGCTAGGATCGCCCTTACCCTAACTCTACACTGCACAGAACACAACTCCAATAGATATCCCTTCCTTCCACTTGAGGAGAGGTGACAGAAGAGAGGTGAGGACTTTATCTTGCACGAGAATACCAGCTCAGCCACAGTACTGTAGGGCACTGGTTAGAGTTGCAAGACCCCCATTCCAGGTCCTAGCTCCCAGATGACATTTCTTGTACACACTAGGCCAGAAAGAAACCCACTGCCTTGAAGAAGAAGATCCAGTCCTGTCAAGATTCATCACCTGCTAACTGAACAGATGTTGGGCACTGAATAACCAGGAGTGATACCCAGGTACTACATCAAGGGCCTTGGGTGAGCCTCTGAGACTTGATGCTTCATGTGAGACTCAACACACTACCAGCTATGGTGGTTACATGGCAAAACTTGTTCTTGAGAAAAGCAGAGAGAAAAGTAAAAGGAACTTTATTTTACACCTTAGGTATCAGCATGACCACAGGTGGATAGAGCACTAAGTAGGCTCTTAGGGTTTCAGATTTCAGGACTTGACTCTTGGACAGCATTTATGGACCTGCCTTGGGCCAGAGGGAAGCCCACTGCTCTGAACAGTGATTCCCTGACCAGGTAGCACTCCTGACAAAATGACTTAAGAGACCTTGGAACTTAAGGGAACATCAGCAATAGTTTGGCAGTACTCCTCGTGGCCTGGGGGGTGGTGGCTATGGGGTGAGGCTCCTCTGCCTTTGGAAGAGAGGGAAGAGTGGGACGGGCTGCATTTTGTGGCTTGAGTGTCAGCTCAGCTGTAATATGATAGAACACCAGGTAAACTTATGAGGTTTTGACACTAGTCCCTGACTATCATATGGTACTTCTGGATCTACCTGAGGCCTTGAGGTACCACTTAAAGCAGACACAGCTTAGATCATAGCACCCAAGTCCTTTCAAATATCTGGAAATCATTCCCAAGGAAGACAGCTACAAATAAGCCCAGGCACGAAGATTGTAATAAATACTGAACTCTTCAATGCCCGGACATTGAAGAACATCTAGTAGCATCAATACCATCCAGGAAAACGTGACCTCATTAAATTAACAAAATAAGGCATGAAGGTAAAATCCTCAAGAAACAGAGATATGCGACCTTTCAGACAAAGAATTCAAAATAGCTGTGTAAAGGAAACTCAAAGAAATTCAAGATAACACAGGGAAGGAATTCAGAATTCTATGAGATAAATTTAACAAATAGATTGAAATAATTAAAAAGGATCAAACAGAAATTATTGAGCTGAAAAATGCAACAGGTAGACTGAAGAATGCATCAGAGTTCTTTAATAACAGAATTTATCAAGCAGAAGAAAGAATTAGTGAGCTTGAACACAGCCTACCTGAAAAAAAAAAAAAATGAAGCCTAGAAAATAGGCTCAAAAGGGTAAATCTAAGAGTAATTTACCTTAACAAGGAGGCAGAGAAAGAGATAGGAGTAGAATGTTTATTCAAAGGGTAATAACAGAGAACTTCTCAGACCTAAAGAAAGAAATCACTCTCCAAATACAATAAGATTATAGAATATCAAGAAGATTTAACCCAAAGAAGACTAACTCAAGGCATTTAGTAATCAAACCCTTCAAGGTCAAGGATAAAGAAAGAATCCTAAAAATGTAGTAAAAGAAAAGAAACAACTAGCATACAATGGAGCACCAGTCATCCGGCAGCAAACTTTTCAGAATCAACCTTACAGACCAGGAGAGAGTAGCATGACATAAAGTGCTGAGGGAAACAAACAAACAAACAAACAAATAAACTTTTACCCTAGTATAGTGTATTCAGTGAAAATATCCTTCAAAAATGAAGAAATAAAGCCTTTCCCAGAAAACAAAACCTGAAGGATACTATCAATACCAGACCTGTCCTACAAGAAATGCTAAAGACCGTACTTCAATCAGAAAGAAAATGACATTAATAAGTCATACATAATCACCTGAAGTACAAAACTCCCTGGTAATCATAAGTACACAGAAAACCACAAAACACAGCACTGTAACTGAGGTGTGGAAACTACTTTAATCCTAAGTAGAAAGACTAAATGATGAACCAATCTAAAATCATAACTACAACAACTTTTCTAGAAATAGTACAATAAGATATAAATAGAAGTAACAAAAAGCTAAAAAGTAAGTAGGACAATGTTAAGGCATACAGTTTCTATTAGTTTACTTTTTGCTTGCTTGTTTGTTTATGCAAATAGTGTTGTTATCAGGTTAAAATAATGGTTCATAAGATAGTATTTGCAAGCTGTATGATAACTTCAGACCAAACAACATACAATGGATACACAAAAAACAAAAAGCAAGAAACTAAATAGTATCACCAGAGAAAATCGCCTTTACTAGAGGCAGAAAGGAAAGGAAGAAAGAAGGAAGAGAAAACTATAAAACAATCAGATAACAAATAATAAAATAGCAAGACAAGTCTTCACTTATCAATAATAATATTGAATGTTAATGGACTAAACTCTCCATCAAAAGACATAAATTGGCTAAATGGATAAAAAACCAAGACCAACTGAGCTGTTGCCAACAAGAAACACACATTGCCTATAAAGACAAGCATACACTGAAAATAAATGGATGGAGAAGGAAATTCTGTGCCAAAGGAAACCAAAAAAGTGTAGAAGTTGCTATACTTACATTAGACAAAATAGAATTCAACACAAATACTATGAGAAGAGACAAAGAAGGTCACTATAAAATGATAAAGGGGTCAATTCAACAAAAAGATATAACCATTTTAAATATATATGCAGCCAACACTGGAACAACCAGATATATAAAGGAAGTGTTATAAGAGCTAAAGAGAGATATAGGCCCCAATACAATAATACCTGGAGATTTCAAAACCCCACTTTCAGCATTAGATAGCACTTCTAGAGAGAAAATCAACAAAGAAATACCAGATTTAATGTGCACTATACACCAAATAGATTTAATAGATATGTACAGAACATTTCATCCAAGAACTGCAGAGTACACATTCTTTTTTTTCCTCAGCACATGGATCATTCTCAAGGATAGGTCATAGCTTAGGTCACAAAACAAGTCTTAAAACATTCAAAAAACCTGAGATAATATCAGCATCTTTTCAGACCACAAAGGAATAAAACTATAAATTAATAATAAGGAATTTTTGAAACTATAAAAATACAAGGTAATTAAATGATATACTCCTGAAGAACCAGTGAGTCAATGAAGAAATTAAGAAGGAATTGAAAAAATTCTTGAAACAGATGATAATAGAAATAAAACATACCTAACTGTATAGGATACAGCAAAAGCAGTACTAAGAGGGAAGTTTATAAGTGCATACATCAAAAAACAAGAGACACTTCAAAAAAAAAATCTAATGATGCATCTTAAAGAACTAGAAAAGCAAGGGAAAACCAAACCCAAAATAAGTAGAAAATAAATAATAAAAATCAGAGCAAAAAATAAATTAGATTGAGAGGAAGAAAACAATACAAAAGGTCAATGAAAGAGAAGTTAGTTTATTAAAAAGTTAAACAAAATTGACAAACCTTTTGTCAGACTAAGAAAAAAGAAGATACAAATAAATAAAATCAGAAATGAAAAAGGAGACATTATAACTAATACTGCAGTAATTCAAATGATTATTCGTGGCTACTGTGAGCAACTATATGCCAATACATTGGAAAATCTAGAAGAAATGAACAAATTCCTAGATACATACAACCTACCAAAATTGAACCATGAAGAAATCCAAAACCCGAATAGATCAGTAAAAGCAGCAAAATGGAAGCCATAATAAAAAGTCTCCCAGTAAAGGGCTCAGGACCTGGTGGCTTCCCTGCAAAAGCCTGGGACCTGGTGGCTTCCCTGAATTCTACCAAACATATAAAGAAGAACTAATACTGATCCTATTCAAACTATTCCAAAAAACAGAGGAAAAGGGAATACTTGAATACTTCTAAACTCATTCTATGCGGCCATTATTACCCTGATATAAATACCAAGTAAAGACACATCAAAAAAAGAAAACTACAGGCCAATATCTTTATTAAATAGTGCTGCACCAAAATGATGGTAGCCATTAGAAAGGGTTCTCTGCTTCCCTGCAAAACGCCTTTTCTAGCGTTGTTATTATCATTCTCACCACCCTTTATATATAAATGGAAATTTGTGATTGGCAGCACATTTCAGAAGTAAATTAAGTAATTTGTTTCTCAACAAATCTGTAATGCAGAGATAACTTCTCTATTAGTCACTGAAGTATATTTTTGGAAAACTGGTGATGAAATCTTCAATGAATTAGCATATAAAGTCTGGCTTTCAGTTGGGCTGGTGGCTCATGCCTATAATCCCAGCACTTTGGGAGCCCAAAGCTGGAGGATTGCTTGAGGCCAGGAGTTCAAATAATTTACCCAATTAGCTAGTTATTATCTTCTATTACTGTAGAAACCAATGGTCTTCTTTGATTCAGAGAAAATAGATTATAATAGCAATTAATGCCTGAAGCTAGTTATTCCTAGAAGGGCTAGCCCTTGGCTGTTGCAGCCTGGTGGGTCTCTGGGCCTGTTAATTAATAGCTAGTCATTAACTACACTGTGTTTTGCCATTAAAGAGTTTCATGCTTCCCTTTCTGACTTATTTTGAACATAAATACCACTTGCCTTGTAACAAACACTACTTGAAAACATTGTCACATGGGATTTATTTCTTTACTTAAGAATTTTTAAAAAACTAAGGCAAACCTTACTCATTTAAACCAGAGGTATAAATGGAAGCAGTACGGACTTCCAGAATCAAGGTAGAAGAAAGTAAACCCACAGTGATCTGGTTGTTTTGCTAATGCGTATCATGATGCTACCAGGCCACACTGACCTTTCCTGCTCTGATCTGCAGTTGTTCCATGAAAAGGTCAAATCATGGCCCTGTTATAAACCAATTGCACACTCCTGGAAACATAGGACAGGGATTGACAATCTAAGAGTACCAGATGCATTCCCCTACATGGTTTAGCTCAGCGAGGGTGGAAATTCCTCCTACTTAATAAAGTTAAATCTTCCTCCTTAGCTATTGTCCCTCTTGGGAAAATGTAACATTGATTGGCAGTTTGGGAAGGATTGCGATTTTATGCATTATACAATGCTGGAGATTAAACAGACAGACAACCTCCCTGGGCTGTTAGAGAAGGCTAGACTGTGTGCTTATTGGTATTTCACAGGTAGTTTCATGTTGACTTTGGAAAAAAAAATGGCTGTCTATTTTAAGTTTTATATTAAGAGAAGGATTGCTCTGAAAAACATTTAATCCCTACCCTTACCAAAACCAAACAAAAAAGAAAACAAGAAAAAGAAAAAGATTAAAACTGTTTATTTTGCTGTTTTCAGTAGAAAACACAGATAAATAACCATAAAACTACAGTTACAGTTTTAACACCAACTATATATCAGCATAATCTGGGGAGTATTTTATTAAAAATACGAATTCCAAGGCACCAATTCTGGCTGATGCTGAAGTACATCCATGAGTAGCAACCATTGAATTGTAAAATGAGGAACAGAAAACTAAAGCTTGTCAATAAGTACAATTGCCATGACTACAGAATTTATTGCAGGATGCTATGTCATTGTAATAACGAGAGTTTTAAAAAAGTAGAGAAGAAACTGACAATAAAGATTCTAGTTAAAAATAAACATATAATTTCAAAAATGCAGCATTGAATGCTAGGCCACCGAAAGGGATAACACAGGCAGGCAGAGAGAGAGAAAGAGAAAGAAACAGACTGAAAGATCAGTCTGTACTTGTGATAGTCAGATTTTTGTGTCAACTTGGTTAGGCTACAGGTTTCCAGTTATCCAATCAAACACTAATGTAGGTGTCGCTGTGAAGATATCTTGTAGATGTAATTGATGCTCATAATTAATTTTCAGTAAAGTAGCTTACTCTAGAAAATCTAAGTGGGCCTCATTCAATCAGTTGAAAGGTTTTAAGAGCAGAAATGAGATTTTTCAGCAGAAGAAATTCCACCTACAGACTGTAGCTTCAGCCTGTTCTTTCTGCCAGCCTGCCCTGTGGCTTTTGGAACTGCCTACAATCTCATAATCCAATATCTTTCAGTAAGTCTCTGAATATACATCTCTCACTTGTTGTGATTTTTCTGGATGAACTTTGATACACAAATGCAAGACTATTCACTCATGCCTACTCACAGAAAACATTCTCTGGTTTTCAAGAAATCAATTTCCATCAGGACTCTATTTCGTATTAGGTTCCCTGAAATCCTGATTCATACTGTATATGTGATTGTTCTCCAAAAGGTGACATTTTCATGGAATACCTGTGGGAATGATGGAACCTGGCATTGTACAAATCTGCATTGCTTAGGCCTCTTGGAAGTGTATTAAATATGATTGCCTATAGAAAATAAAGGGAAAACATTCCTCACCTAGAAGGAAGAATCCCATTATTCTCAACTGATCAACTCCTTGTCTTAATAATATTAAAAATCAAAATTTTCTTTTAAGTAAAATGATAAATATACAGGATCTCTTATTACTAAGTCAATCAAGTTGCTGGTTTTCAGAGAAGACAATCTAAGGGTACAGTGTTTTATCAAGGCTCATTTTTTTCAGGTTGTTCCATATGTGACAGAAAGTTGCTAAAGTCTCAGTGTAACATCCACCTGTTCTGTGGAGCTTCCCCAAATGTCACAGTTGGTCCAACTGTGTATTAAACATATTTTAAAATAATTGCATTAAAAATACCATAAAAGATAATAAAATAAAAATAAGATAACTATTTACATAGCATTTACAGTATACAAGGCATTAGAAGTAATCTAGAGATAATTTAACATTTACAGAAAGATGTGTGTAGGTTATAGGCAAATACTACATTTTATATAAGGAATTTAATTATTCTTGGATTTTGGCATCCATGGGGAGATCCTGGAAACAATTCCCTAAGAATACAGGGGACAACTTTACTCTGTTTCTATGGCTTTTGACGTTCCTAACTTTCTTCCTATATTCCTTTTCATATTTCAAAATGTAGCACTAGCAGTTCATATTGGGCATTATTGATTTTCTTATAATTTGCATGTGCATTCTTTTTTTTTTTTTTAGACAGAGTCTCACTCTGTCGCCCAGGCTGGAGTGCAGGGGCCAGATCTCAGCTCACTGCAAGCTCCGCCTCCCGGGTTTATGCCATTCTCCTGCCTCAGCCTCCCAAGTAGCAGGGACTACAGGCGCCCGCCACCTCGCCCGGCTCGTGTTTTGTATTTTTTTAGTAGAGATGGAGTTTCACCGTCTTAGCCAGGATGGTCTTGATCTCTTGACTTCGTGATCCGCCCGTCTCGGCCTCCCAAAGTGCTGGGATTACAGGTTTGAGCCACCGCGCCCGGCCGCATGTGCATTCTTTAATGTTTCTTAAGCATATGATTCATGTGCTATAGCCTCTCATAGCTCATGTATCACACACACAGCTCTATGCATCGTTTCTTTAAAAAACTGCTAATAAAATTACATTTACATTAGAATATTTGATGACATCAATGATATCAATATATAAAGTATAGAATATTTAAGATAAGCCTTTTAAATTCAAATAATTTCTAAATATTCAGAAGAGTCTCAATAATTATTTGTATCATGTGTAAAATCCTATAGTAGTACCTCAATCTTTCATAATTTTTTTCTGCTCCACTTTCAGTAATAGAAGTTTAGGCAGATCTTTTTCTTTCTGGATAAACTGTTTTTATTAAACATTTCCCTTCAGGAGAAAGCAGTCCTCTAATTTAACAGACAGGGATTATAATAAGTTGTTCCCTAAATGCATGGTGATTTAATATTAACGTTTATATTCACTCATTTATTTAAGAAACAGTATTGAACATCTATGAGGTTTAAGATATTGTTCTAGGAATTCTACACAGGCAAAACACACTGCCCTTACAGAGCTTATACTACAATGAGGAAATGGGATGCAGATTATAAAATAAAGGAGTAAATGTTATAGGCATTAGAAGGCCATAGTGTTGTGGGGGTAAAGCAAGGAGGGTGATAGGAATTGCAGGGGGCAGGAGCAGGGTAAGAATAGGCTGATAGTGTGCAATTTTAAACACAGTAGAGAAAGCAGAGGGTGAGTTTCCACTGAAAAAGTAATGTTTGACCAAAGACATAAAGGAAATGAAGATGTGAACTATGTAAAAATCTTCCAGAAGAGAACTGCGGTCAGAGGAAACAGCCTAGGGCAGAAAGTGTCAGAAGCATTAGGAGAATAGTACGGCTGAGGAAGTCAGTGATGGGGAAGAGAAACAGAAAATAAAGCTAGAGAGATGAGTGGTGCTACAATCATGTAAAGCATCAGTGTAGGTCAAGGTCAGAACATTGCCTTCAACCATAAATGTGATGCAGAACCATCAGTGAGATTTGAGCTGAGCACTGTCAAGATCACTGTCAAGATCAGATTTAGAGTTTGATGACTGTATTTGGAATTGATGATGAGAGAGCAAGTGTGAAAGAAGAGAGACAAGTTGAGAACCTATTGCCATAATCCAGGGGATGGGTTGTGCATAGACGACTGTAGAAGTGAAAGTGGTGAGAGATGGCAAGTTCTGTGTTAAAAGTAAAGCCTTTAGGATTTTCTCAAAGACCGACAATGTGCTGTAAAAGAAAATGAGTCAAGGAAGGCATGAAGTTATATTTTCAAAACATACTGTTACATAAAGGGATATGTTTTGAAGACTGAAGTCACCTGTATTTTTGATGCACTAAACTCAACTTGTTATCAGGAAAATTTTCTCTTGTTAGTAACACAAACCTGCTAATGAGTTTCAAAATCTATTAATGAGTGTCGTAAAATGAAACTTACATTAACACCTGCCAAAGAAATTTGCTGTTAACAAAAAAGTTGTGAAATAAACTTTAAAAATCTCAATCCATTCTGTTTATTAAATAGGCTAAAAAGCAGCCACACATTGGAGCTGGCTTGAATCAGCTGGGGAGAGCTGACTCTGTGCAGTTCTCCCCAATTTGGTGTATAGTGACATCACCCGATAGCTTGAAATTGGCTTTGCTAGAAATATTCACATCAATGGAAATTGTCAAATGCTACAAACCCAGGTTTGTTTGTTTTTTAGTCCTTCCAGTGAACTGGTTGTTAATCATTTACCAATACAACAATGCTAGCAATAAGAACAAAACCGATTGAATCTTAATATTCAATTAAGATGAATTTTAAAAGAACTGTAGAACTGTGTTCACTTTTTTTCCCTAAAGTTATAGATCACTTATTTGTGTTGCATGAGGCCTTTAAGTAATAAAAATACATTGGTTATTTCAAGCCATTTTTATTACTATTTTCAGACTGTTCTGGTGAACACCATTTAACAAAGATAGGTGAGGAATAACAACATTATCTCTAAAATCTGAAAAATCTCGATATTTAATATTCTGTGAATTCTTGTTGTAAGTTGTATTAAAACACAGTTGTTTCATCTTTAAGATAGGGAAATCTTTAGAGCACTATTGTGGAAATTTAGTAAACTGGTAAATTTCGTATCTGATAGTAGGCACTCAGCACATGACTGTTCTTTCCTCTCTTCTCCTTGAAAACCCTCCTCCCCCTCCAACTACTCACCTCCTTGATTAGCAGGGCTTGACTTCAGAATAATTGAACCAGTCTCCTCATTAGAAATGATTTCCTCTTTTGGTTATTCTTGTTTTCCACATATTTTTAAAACAAACTATATTGAGGTATATTTGATATATATATATATATATATATATATAATAAACTGCACCATTTAACGTGTAGAACTAAATAAGTGTGATAGGCATGCACAGCTACAGAACCCCAGCCACAATCATGACAAACAACACTGGCATCACCCCCAAAGTTTCCTCTTTTAGTAGTCATTCTTTCTCTCTACCGCCAGTCCCCAGACAATACTGGTATGCTTTCTATCACTATACAAATTTTCCAGTTTCTAAAATTTTATATAAGGGGAATAATTAAGCATCCACTCTTTTGTGTCTGATTTCTTTTGCTTATCATAATATTTTTAATATTCATCAGTGTATGAGAGTTCCCATTTTTTCACCATCTCCTTAACACTTGCTATTTTAAAGTCTTTCAAATTTTAACCATTCTAATGCTTGTAAGTTTCTTTTTTTCCCAATAACTAATGGTGTTGAACATCTTTGGACATGTGTAATGGACATTCCTGAGTTTTTAAAAGAGTTGCCCTTTGATTTTATCTTTTATCTGTTTTACTTGTTTTATTTTATTTATTTATTTTTGAGACGGAGTCTCTCTCTGTTGCCCAGGCTAGAGTGCAGTGGCGCGATCTTGGCTCACTGCAAGCTCCGCCTCCTGGGTTCACGCCATTCTCCTGCCTCAGTCTCCCGGGTAGCTGGGAATACAGGTGCCCGCCACCACATCCGGCTAATTTTTTTGTATTTTTAGTAGAGACGGGGTTTCACTGTGTTAGCCAGGATGGTCTCGATCTCCTGATCTTGTGATCCACCCGCCTCGGCCTCCCGAAGTGCTGGGATTACAGATGTGAGCCACCGTGCCCGGCCTTGTTTTTGTTTTTTTATCTTTACTTTTACTATATCCTTTGACTTATTTAAAGATTAATTTTCTCTTTAGTTTTCTAGTTTCCTAAAGAGGGAACCTGAATCATTACATTCAGTAGTTTCTTATTTTCTAATATATATGTATTACACAGATTGGGTATGTAGTCTCTATAAATGTCAGGAGGTTAAAAGATGGTTAATAGTATCATTATTTCGGCTAGTTGTTTTCTTCTTTTTTTTAAAGGAAATGCTGAGAAAGGTGTGTTAATGTTTCAAAATATAATTATCAGGTTTCTGATTTCCCCTTTGAGCTCTGAATATCTGTTATTAGGCACATCCCATATATAATTTTATTTTCCTGATTTATTGGCACTTTTATTAAGTGTTTCTCCTTGTCTTAGTAATTTTCCTGTCTCACAGTCTATTTTGTCTGATACGAGAGGACTTCAAAAGTTTGTAGAAAATGGAATTATTAATAATAAGATATAAATAAAATACGTATCTATTTCTCAACATAAGCTCCATCCAGTTCAAGACCGGAGGCAATGTCACCAGCCATTTAGTCCATCCCTAAGGAACTGAGGGTCCTGGGAATTTAGCGGAGAAAATTTAGCCTTTTCACATTATTAACTAAAGAAAAATGGATGCCCTTTATAGTTATTTTTTATTTATTTATTTATTTTTTTGAGATGGAGTCTCGCTCTGCCGCCCAGGCTGGAGTGCAGTGGCCAGATCTCAGCTCACTGCAAGCTCCGCCTCCCGGGTTTACGCCATTCTCCTGCCTCAGCCTCCCGAGAAGCTGGAACTACAGGCGCCCGCCACCTCGCCCGGCTAGTTTTTTGTATTTTTTTTTAGTAGAGACGGGGTTTCACCGTGTTAGCCAGGATGGTCTCGATCTCCTGACCTCGTGATCCGCCTGCCTCGGCCTCCCAAAGTGCTAGGATTACAGGCTTGAGCCACCGCGCCGGGCCTATAGTTATTTTTTAAGATTAGGAAACATAAAGAAATCAGAAGGTGGGCCAGGCGCGGTGGCTCATTGCCTGTAATCCCAGCCACGTGGGGGAGGCCAAGGCAGGTGGTATCACGAGGTCAGGAGTTCAAGACCCGGGCCCGACCAAACATGGTGAAACCCTGTCTCTACTAAAAATACAAAAATTTAGCGGGTATCGTGGTGCGTGCCTGTAATCCCAGCTACTCAGGAGGGCGAGGCAGTAGAATCGTTTGCACCTGGCAGGCGGAGGTTGCAGTGAGCCCACATTGAGTCACTGCACTCCAGCCTGGGCGACAGAGCAAGACTCCATCTCAAAAAAAAAAAAAAAAAAAAAAAGCAAAAGGAGCCAAATCAGGACTGTAAGATGGATAACTAATGATTTATCATTGAAACTCTCACGAAGTTGCCCTTGTGTAACAAGAGGAATGAGCAGGAGCAGTGGTGACAAAGGACTCTGTAGTGACCCTTTACTGGGCATTTTTCTGCCAAAGCTGAACTGACTTTCTTGAAATTCTCCCATCAGAAGCAGATGTTTTTATTCTTTGGCCTTCAGAAAGTTAACAAGCAAAATACCTTGAGCATCCCAAAAAACTGTCACTGTGACCTTTGCTCTTGAGGGATCCATTTTTGCCTTCACTGTACCACTTTCCTCTCTTGGTAACCCTTGCTTTTATTGTGCTCAGGATTATACATACTGGTAATGCCATGTTTTATCTCCTATTAGGAGTCTTTGAAAAAAAAATGCTTCAGATTATTGACCCCACATTTAAAATTCCCTTTGGAAGCTCTGCTCTGGTTTGCAGCTGACCTGGGTGCAACAGTATTGTCACCCATTGAGTGAAAAGTTTGCTCAACTTTAATATTTCGGTTAGAATTGTGTAAATTGAACCAATTGAGATGTCTATGGTATTGGCTATCATTCTGCTGTTAATTACTAGCATCTTTCAATTAGGGCACAAACAAGAGTAATATTTTTCTCGTTAATTGATATGGATTGTGTGCCACTGAGGGCTTCATCTTCAACATCATCTCTTCCCCTTTTAAAATGAGTTATTCAATTGTAAACTGCTAATTTCTTTGGGGCATTGTCCCCATAAACTTTTGGTAAACCATCAGTGATTTCATCACTCTTCTACCCAAGTTTCAGTGTAAATTTGATGTTTCTTCTTGTTTTAATTTTAGTAGAGTTCATGTTGCTCTGATAGGGACTTTTTTCAAACCGACGTTTTGTCTTTAGTGTCTCAAAAGAGATCCTGTCCAGATATGTTATAACAAGTTAGTACAAGTTCATTCTAGTGCAAGCAATATTTTAAAATCTATGCATTGTTTTCTCAAAATATGCATTTTCCATGAATTTTTCAAGACACCCTTGTATAAATATGACCCTTTCAAGTTTCTTTAGCTTACTACCTACATAGTACTTTTTCCCTGCTGTTACTTTCTATTCGTGTTTTGTATCTAAAGCATATCTCTTTTAAAATATGGAGTTGGACCTTGGTTTTGAGAATAATCTGAAAACCAATGGTTTTTAATTAGATGTTACTCTACTTATCATTAACGAAAGTATTGTTTGATTTGCCACTTAACTATTTGTTTTCCATTTTCTTTATTCATCTTTTTTTGTCTTATTTTCTGTTAATCAGATTTTTCTTTAGTATTCAACATTTCTTCTTATTTTTGCTTTCTAGCTATGTTTGTTTTCGTAATTTTTAAGGATTAGAATTACAGTGTGTATTTTAAGAGTGCAGGAATTAAATTGCTTATCCTTAACTTATCCCAATCTACTTAGAGTTAATATTGAATTTACTTCTAGTAACATATAGAAACTTTAAGGCAACATATTTCAATTTATTACTCTATGCTGTACTTTGTGTTACTATTATGACATATATGTTATTGCTGTCTTAATATCTTGTAATTTTTCTTTTGGCAGATTTTTTTTAAGAAATTAAGAAAAGAAATGGTAAACACCGAGTAACAAAATATTGTTTACACACATATTTATCACTTCCTGTGCTTATGATTGCTTTCTGAAATCCAAGTTGCCTTGTGGTATCACACCCTTCTTTTAGCATTTCTTGGAGTGCCTTTCTGCTGGCTGCAGATTCTCTCAGTTTTTGTTCATCTGAAACTTGCCAGATACAGAATTCTCTGTTGACATTCCTGTTTTTATTTGAATTATTTGAATATATTGTTCTTATATTCTGACTTTCATAGTTCTCCTCTTACTTGTAACTGTTCAAGAGTAAATGCTCCTCTGGCTTCTGTCATCTTTTAGATACTTTTCAGTTCCTTGAAGTAGTTGGCTTTCAAAATTGATACTGTTTTTATAATTCTTATGTGTGAAAGGGTTTAAGCAACCACTGCACTCTGCCACCATTAAAAAATCAGATGATTTCATCTTGAATAATCTTTTAAATTTCGTGCCAATGTATAGATGATACCATAAACGTTAAAACAAAGGTGTATGAATCTTGAGAAAATGCAGTATAATGAATTTCGTTTAAATTTTAGATGTAAAATAATCTGCTTCACAATACATTTCTTAAAACTCAGACAAAATCTTAAAACTATGGTAACATTCTCTACTGCCTTTAATTTTATTTTAAAAGGCAAGATATATTTATTTTATATGTACTTTTAAAGCTATGTATATATTTCATTGAAGAGGGATAGGAAGTGGGGAAGAGCAGATGAAGTTTGGCAGAGATAAAAGTCTGGCGTGTGAAACAGTTGTTGAAGCTATTTTAACACTCCTCCGCGCTTCCTGTGGATTCGAATGGTTCTTGCTGCTAGTTTAAAGTTCAAGAGCCAAAAACTGAATTGATAAGCCTTGGGCAAACCTTGGCATTTACCAGTCTTTAGACATGCAGAGTGGCTCAATCTACGTAACGAAAAATGGGATTCTATGAGTTTGATGAGGTATGAGTGAAATGAACGCGTGTGGAACGTGTAGAGGGGGGACAATGGAAAAAAGTAAAGGTGGTTTATATCCATAAAAGTTTTGAAATACTCCGATTAAAGGCCTTACTCTAAGTGCATCAAAACAAAGCCTGGTACTGGTGAAAGTTATTACTCTGAAGTTACTGTAATTTTCTTTCTTTCTTTTTTTTTTTGTGGGGGTGGGGGGAGAAAGGAAAATAATAATGTTATCTCAGAGAACCAAATGGTAAAAAACAAAGTCTAAAGATAAATACTAAAAATGTTTTAAAGCCAAATATCTTCACACCTAATAAAATAAGTCAAGTTACACTCTGGTGTTTCTACCCTGTGAACATCTAGCTGACCTTGGAAAATTCAAACTACATATTGTGTAAGTATGGAGAGGAAAACTACGTGGAAAATAATTGATTTCCTCTTCTACTCCTCCTCCCACTTCTTTTTCTTCTTCTTTAAGTAAAGTTTCGAAGAAAATCCTTAACATCTAATTTGTTATTTTAAATCATTTTCTCTCTAAATTTTATTTAAAAAAACATACAGAACACTGAGGTATAATCAAAATTATGGATCAAGGTGTTTCAATTTAACACTTGCACTGTGGCATTTGGTCCACAGTAAGCATAGATTCCAATGAGCCCTTTAATGTACTTTTCCCTTGAGTAGGCTCCACGCTGCTGCTCTCTCAGTATGGCTGCTCTCCTAGATGACATTGATGGGCTAAGGTGAATACAGAAGGCTCAGCCAGTATGTTTGGTGGCCTCAGAACCAAGCAAGAAACATGCATGGACAGGGCCTCTGGGTTCAGGCCCTTTGAAGCAGCAGTCCACCTTTTCAGAAAATACTTACAGGAGAGTTTGAGGATAACAATGAACAGTGTTCTGGTTGTTAGAGAAGTGATACAGAAATATGACAAGAAAGAAAACCAATAATTTCAGATTGGCTTAGGAGAAATTGAAATGCACTGATGATTTTGAATAGAAAGAGAGAGAGAGAGAGAGAGAGAGAGAGAGAGAGAGAGAGAGAGAGATGGTTATGGTGTATGCATGTGTGTACATAAACATATATTTCTCAGCTTTGCTCACTGTAAGAGCTTAGAGGAAAAAAGCCAGACCTTGGTTGCTAAAATACTCTTTCTACTAAAAGCAATCAGAGCTCCTTAGAAAAATTGATTATTTCAGTACTAGAGCAGGGAAAATTCAAAGAGGAGCCTAGAATACCATGTGCTAACAAAATGCTGACATAAGGATTAGGAAGTCTCAAAAGAATGAAGGAGATTTCTTGAAAGTTCTAATGCTGGACAATCTGTGACCTTTGAACATCAAAGCAAATATTAGTAGTAATAGATTATTGACATGGTGCATACTTACATAAAGAAACAGAATAATAACATAGAGGAAGGGAAGAAAATCTTTGCCTTACAGTAGAATGCCAACTAATAACTATAGAAGGCATTAAGGAATTAGAATAACATTACTGCCAACTGTCATAAATAATTTATTCAGGCAACCATAATCAACGAATACTAAATCCAGTGAATGAAATACAAAGATCAGGCTATTTAGCATAGCCTCAAAGCATCCCTCCACAAAAATTCAGAGGTACAACAACCTGATGAAATTTTATGAACTTTGTGTGGAAGATGTTGACATATTTCTTCTAAAATGAAAATTAAACTGCTGCATCTTGCACAGGCAGCCATTAAAAAGTCCATATGCGGCCGGGCGCGGTGGCTCAAGCCTGTAATCCCAGCACTTTGGGAGGCCGAGGCGGGCGGATCACAAGGTCAGGAGGTCGAGACCATCCTGGCTAACACAGTGAAACCCCGTCTCCACTTAAAAAATACAAAAAATTAGCCGGGCGAGATGGCGGCGCCTGTAGTCCCAGCTACTCGGGAGGCTGAGGCAGGAGAATGGCGTGGACCCGGGAGGCGGAGCTTGCAGTGAGCTGAGATCCGGCCACTGCACTCCAGCCTGGGCGACAGAGTGAGACTCCGTCTCAAAAAAAAAAAAAAAAAACAAAGTCCATATGCTTGATGATTTTTTTTTTTTTTTTAAATTTGGGGACACCATAGACAATACATCCTTTAGTTCTGGAAAGTTTTCTTAAATTATTTGTTTAATAATTCCCCCCTGCCCTGCCCATTCACCTATTCAATAACTTGAGACAGTTCATTAATCAGATATTAGATCTTAAAGTCATATATTAGACTTTCATTAATTTTCCTCTTTTAAATGGAGCATCTTCATCCTAGCATACCATTCCTCAGTTCTGAGTTCCATTAGTCTATCAGAAAGTAAACCTCCAGTCTTCTAGCCAATTTGGAGAGGAGTGAGGTGCCCAGCTACACCTATAGGAGACCTATAAGGTTAATTGTATTTTATGTCTACTTTAAAATTATTATGGAAAATTACAAATCTATAGTAGAGAGGATAATATATTAATCCCCAAGTATTTATTACAAGGCTTTAGCAATTCAAATTATGAACAATCTTATCTAAAATCCAACAAACTTCCTTTTTTTCCATAATGTAATTTAGAAGCAAACCCCAGGCATTATATTTTATGTTCAAATATTTTTTACATAACCTCTAGAAGACAAAAGTTATTTTTAATATAATAGAAATATTATTATCACAACTGTGCAATGAAGTGACAACTCAACATGCTTGGCTTGCTCAAACCCCACACATTCTCAAGAAAGATCTGTCTTTAGGAATGGTTCTTGGCTGGATTCTGGAAGATGCATGCTAAGCCCTTGGAATATTCTTCTTAAGACAATAATTTTTGTATGCTTCAGGCTTTGGGCCATGCAGTAAGAGTTTGATCAGATAATTTATATTAACACTATGATTTATATGAACATCTGTTTTTGGAGGTTGAGCAGCTTAGATCAGTTTTCATGTCAGAATAGCTTAGGTCATGCATACATGACTGATGCCCAACCAAAACCCTGGATACCAAGGCTCGGGAAGGCTTCTTGGAATCATAAGACTTTGCACATACTGTCACACATAATTACTGGGAGAATTAAGTGTGTTCTTAAGACTGCACTAGGATAAGACTCCTGGAAGTGTGTGCCTGGTTTCTTTTAACTTTTCCCCATAAGCCTTCTCCATTTGCTGATTTTACATTGCATCATTTCACTATGATAAATTATAATGGTAAATATAATAATTCTTCTGAGTCTTGTGAGATCTTTTTTGTAAATCATCAAGTCTGGCAGTGGTCTTGGAGACCCCAAACAAAACTAACAAAACTCATAAAGATGTCAATTTTTTTTTATACAGTGAATGACCCATTTCCCAGATTTTATGTGTGTCTGTGTGTGTGTCTGTGTGTGTGTGTGCGTTGTGTGTGTGTTCAAATTATGATCCAAATAAGATCTAGGTGGATGTTCTTCTTAACAGTCTCACATTTCTCAATGAACATGTTTCATTTTTTTCCTATCAACTTACTTGATGAGCAAATTAATTGGTTTGTCTCCAACTATCATTTCTGATGCTTTAGATTTCAATTCTGATGCTTCAGATTTCAATTAAATCCACACGATGTAATTTAAAATATGTCCCTCTCTTCTGTATTGTTTCCATTATGTATTTTCTTTTCCATAATTTAGCTGGAAAACTTTCATAAAGAAAAAAAATTATCATCAACTATTTGCTGACCCAGAGGCGTAGTTTACATAGGAAATAATGGGATGTTTAATATTCCTTTATTTATTAGTTTTCAAAATAATGAGTTGTTTCCCAAACATCCTCAGAGATTAATCAAAGAGAATACTTTTAAAATCATTGTTTGATGTTGTTTAGTATTATTATAAAAGCAAAATATTACCACATTTTATGTGTTTAAACTTATTCTAGCTGTAATTCTTTTTGTTAAAATTGTACATATTTATGGGGTACATGTAATAATTTGAAGCAAGTATACAACATATAATGATTAAATCAAGAGTAATTAGGATAGATATCAATATCTATCAATAATATTGCTTCAAATATTTGCCACTCCTTTGTACTGGGACTATTCCACATATTTTTATTTTTGGCTACTTTTTTAGCTATTTTGAAATGTACAGTAAATTACTGCTAACTACAGTCACTCAACTGCACTAGCAAAGACTAGAACTTACTTTGTCTATCTAACTGTATTTTTGTATTCATTAACCAGCTTCATTTTATCCCCCCTTCCCTCAGTACTTCACAGCCTCTGGTAACCATCATCTTACTCTCTACCTCCATGAGAGCAATGTCTGAGCTCTCATATCTGAGTGAGAATGTGTGATACTTGTTATTAATGTGCGTGGTTTATTTCACTAAACATAGTGTCCTCTAATTTCATCCATGTTGCTGCAAATGACAAAATTTCATTTTTTAATGGCTGAATAACATTTTGCTATGTATATTACAAAATCTATCAAATGATAAACACTTAGTTTGATTCCATTTTTTGGCTACTGTGAATAGTGTTGCAATAAACAAGCATATGTATTCAATATATACTAATTTACTAATTTCTTTTTCTTTTCTTTTGGTTATATACCTAGTGGTGGAATTTTAGATTATATTTTAGTTCTATTTTTATTTATTTATTTTTATTGTTTTTTTCTAAAAACAGGGACTCACTCTGTCATCCAGGCTGGCGTGCGGTGGTGTGATCATAACTCACGGCATCCTCGAAATCCTGGGCTCAAGCCATCCTCCTGCCTTAGCCTCCTGAGCAGCGGGGACTACAGTTGTGCATCACTACACCTGACTGGTAGTTCCATTTTTAGTTTTTTGAGGAAGCTCCAAACTGTTTTTCACAGTAACTATACTAGTTGATTGTACATTGTCAGTAATAAAATACTAGTGTTTCTCTTTCTTTGCACCCTCACCAGCATTTGCTACTTTTGGGCTTTTTTTAATAACATCCATTTTAATTGGAGCAAGATGCTATCTCATTGCGGTTTTGATTTGCATTGCACTGATATGTTAATGTGATGTGCTATGTTTATTGATTTGTATATGTTGAACCATCCTTGCATCCCTGGGATGAATCCTATTTGGTAATAATGAATGATTTTTTAATGTGTTGTTGAATTTGGTGTGCCGGTATTTTGTGTATAATTTTTCATCTATGTTCAAACCACCCTGTAGATTTTGTCGTTGTTGAGTTCCTGTCTGTTTGGGTAGTAGGATAACCCTTGCCTTGTGTAATTAATTAGGAAGTATTCTCTCCTCTTCAGTTTTTTGGACAAGTGTGAGAAGAAATGGTATTAGTATTTTTTTTTTTTTTTTTTTTTTTTTTTTTTTTTTTTTTTTTTTAGCGTTTGGTAGAATTAAGCAGTAAAGCCATCAGGTCCTGTGCTTTTCCTTGATGGGAAACTTTTTATTAGTGCTTCAATCTCATTACTCATTATTGGTATGTTAAGGTTTTCTATTTCTTCTTGGTGCAATTTTGTTAGGTCCTGTGAGTCCAGAAATGTATCCATTTCTTCTAGGTTTTATGATTTGTGGCATTTTTGTTTTATATTCGTGATAATCTTTTGTAATTCCGTGGCATCACTTTTAAATCTCCTTTTGGTCTCTGGTTTTATTTATTTGGGTCTTTTCTGTTTTTCTGAGTCTGGTAAATTGTTTGCCAATTTTGTTTATTTAAAAAAAAAACCTTTTTTGCTTTGTTGATCTTTTGCATTTTTTGTCTCAATTTCATTTAGTTTTGCTCTGATTTTTATTATTTCTTTCCTTCTACTAATTTTGGTTTGGTTTGTTTTTGCTTTCTAGTTTCGTTAGGTACATCATTAGATTGTTTATTTGAAGTCTTTCTACTTTTTTATGCAGATGCTTACAGTTACAAACTTCTTATTTAGAACTGCTTTTGCTGTATCCCACAGGTTTTGGTAAGAGTTTTTCCATTTTCATTTGTCTCTGGGAATTTTTTAATTTTGTTTTTAATTTTTTATTTGATTTATTCATTGTTCAGGAACATACTGTTTAATTTCCATGAATTTGTATGGTTTCCAATGTTCCTTCTGTTGTTATTTCAAACTTTATTCCATTGTGGTCAGAGAAGATACTTGATATGATTTCCATTTTTAAAAATTTGTTCAGACTTGTTTTGTAACCTAACACATGTTCTATTTTGGAGAATGTTTCATAAGCTGTTGTGAAAATTGTGTATTGGGCAGCTGTTGGATGGAATGTTATATAAATATCTGTCAGGTTCATTTGGTCTAGAGAGAAGTTTAAATTCAATTTTAAATAAACATTCTGCTGAATAATCTGTTCATTGCTTCAAGTGGGGTGTTGAACTTTCCTACCATTATTATGTTATAGACAATTTCTCCTTTTAGGTCTATTAATATTTGTTTTATGTGTTTGTGTATTCTTGTGTTTGGATGCATATATATTTACAATTGCGATATATTCTTTCTCTATCGACCCCTTTATCATTGTATAATGGTCTTCTGTGCCTTCCTTTTTTTAAAAAACTATTCTTGACTTAAAATCTATCTTGTCTAAGTATAGCTACTCTACTTTTCTTTGTCTTTGATTTTCCTGGCATATATTTTTCCACCTCTTACTTTCAGTGTGTGAGTATCTTTATAAATGAAGTGAGTCTCTTGTAGACAGTATATACTTGAGTCTTTTTAAAATCCATTTAGCCACTCTATCACTTTTAACCGGAGAATTGAATTCATTTACATTCAAGGTTATCATTGCTAGATAAAGGTTTTACTGCTTATATTTTGTTGTTTTCTGGTTGTTTTGTAAATAATTTCTTCCTTTTTACCTCTCTTGTGGTTAAGTGATTTTGTCTATTAGCATGTTTGGATTCTATGCTATTTATTTTAGTATATCTATTATGTTTTGCTTTGTGGTTACCATGAGAATTACAAACAAATCTTATAAGGTGTTTTTAAACGGATAATGACTTAACTTTAATCACAAATAAAAGCAATGAAAAGAAATTCTTCACGTTAACACCACATTTTTTTCTTTTTGATGTTTCATTTTACACCTTTTAATATTTATATATATATATCTCTTAACCAATTGTTGTAGTTACTATTCTTTTGAATAGTTTTATCTTTTATTCTTTATACTTAAATGCAAGTGATTTACTTACACCAATTAAAGTATTAAACTATTCCGAATTTGTCTGTTTTATTTTTTCACCAATGAGTTTAACACCTTTAGATGTTGCTTTGTTACATGTTAGTGTCCATTTCTAGTTCTCTCAGATCAAAGAACTCCCTTTAATATTTTTTGTAATATGGGTCTGCTGTTGCTAAATTCCCTCAGCTTTTGTTTATCTGAGAAAGGAAAGTCTTTATGTCTCTTTTTTGTTTGAGTATTAGCTTTGCTGTATACAATATCCTTGATTGGCACTTTTTTTTTTCTTTCTTTAGCTCTTTGCATATAGCATCCACTTTCCCCTGACATGCAAGATTTCTACTGAGTAATTTTTAAAGCCCTATTTAGGCTGTGATTAATTTGATATGTTTCTTTCCTCTAGATGCTTTGAGTATTCTTATTTTTTAAAAACTAATTTGATTATGATGTGTTTGGGAAATTCCTCTTTGGGTTCAATTTCATGGGTGTCCTTTGAGGCTACTGTGTTTGAATGCTGTCATCTTTCTCCAGATTTGGAAAATTTTCAGTCACTATTTATTTTAAAGTTGCTTTCAAGGCCTTTTTCTCTCTCACCTCCTTCGGGATGTGTCCTGTAATCCTCATATGCCCTCTTTACACTTTTTTTTATTCTTTTCTTTGTTTCTCCTCTGATTGGATAATTTTATATGTTCTGTCATTAAGCTTGCTTATTCTTTTGCTGTTCAATCAAGTCTGATGTTGAAAATTTCTAATGAGTTTTTTTGTCCAGTTACTAAATGACTCATTTCTGGGACTTGCTTTTTTAATTGTTTCTATTTCTTTGTCAATTATCTTATTTTGTTTCTGTATTGCTTTCAAAATTTTATTTAGTTTTTTTATACGTATTTTCTTGTGATTCTCTGAACTTCTTCTGAATTCTTTGTCAGACATTTTAGAGATCTTGAATTCTGGATTCATTGCTGGAGCATTGTTGTTTTTCTTTTTCTTTTTTTCCCTTTTTTTTTCCTTTGGTTATGTTAAGTTTCTCTGAGTTTTTAAGATTCTTGCATCTTTACAAGGATGCCTATGTATTTGAGGAGACAGCTACCTCTTCTAGTTTTTGCAAGTGAGTTTTAGTGGTGTTAGACCTTTACTACTTACTGTCAGAACTTAAATGCTGTCTTGTTGCTTCCCTTTCTTGGGATTACTTATGGTAAGCACCAGAAGTAAAACAATGAATTGGAACTAGCTCATTGACCTGCCATTAATTATTATTATTATTAATTCAATTGTTTTTGTCACTCTGTTTGATGTTGGTTTTCTCCCCAAATATATAAAAATCATTGCTCTCCACTCGTATCTCATTATGAAGAATTTAAAAGTTTCTTGCAAGCTCAGATTGTGGTGGGATGTACTTGGAGTGTGATAAGCTTCCTGCAATGGGAAGAGGAAGTAAGCCAGGCCTTTTCTGGTCTAACAGTGAATATTGGGGACTTAATGTCTATTGGTTCATAAACACTGTTGCTTATACGCTTCAGCTTGCTGAAATACCATAATGTCATCCCTATGCCACATGTTATCAGCCTAGTATTCTCAACTCAGAACAAACTTCTATAAGGAACAAAACTCAGATTTTCTATGACAATTGGAGAATAGAATGGCTTAAACTGCCGCTAGATCAGTGGGTGTACCAGAAATCAAACTGCTCCACAGAGTTTCAATCAAGGTATATTCTTAGGTTTATTTCATTCTTCTGCAGCAACCAGTTGTCCAACCCTCAGCATCTCTTATGTCATACACGGTGATTCAAGTTGTTTCTTATAACTATCCCTGTTAGTAGGCATGTTTGCTTCAGCTTTCTTTGTTCTACTGAAGACATTGTTTTTTTAAAGTTCAACGTAGTGTTTACAATTACTCTCTTATGATGTCATCTCTCTCATTTTCTTTGTCCTCCTTTGTTTATTACCAACATTTCCTTCAAGTTTATTTTATTGGGTTAAACCTAATGTATGCATTTTGTCTGTTGAAATGGATATATCAAATAAGAAAACAAAAGTAAAATTTACAAAAATGTCTTTATTATTTGTTTACAAGCTAATGTAATTTTTGACACATCAAGTTAAAATAGTACTTGAATGTTTTGGTTATTGTTTAATTTACTTAACTGCTTACAGCACCAATTTTAGAAAGAGTTCTCTCTTACTATAGGAAAGTATCATTGTAAATGCTTTGCTGAGCAAATCTGTAGTTGTAGTATTATCAGTATTTTCTCTTCTAACTTAATTTGAAGAAAAGTATTTA
>NW_016805866.1:4026660-4033846 GCF_001698545.2 Rhinopithecus bieti | reverse complement strand
TACTATAGGAAAGTATCATTGTAAATGCTTTGCTGAGCAAATCTGTAGTTGTAGTATTATCAGTATTTTCTCTTCTAACTTAATTTGAAGAAAAAGTATTTAATAATCACTTTCTTTAATTTCCTTAAGTAATATATGCAAAAGAGTCTAGAATTTGTCTTCACAGAGCTCTTTCTTTTTTTTTTTTTTTTTTTGTAATTCCATCCTTGTTTCAATGGTTATTGCATTATTTTTTCAGTGTTTCTGTACTGATATCATGACAAAAAAATATGCTGGGCACTAAGTAGATATACAAAATATATAGTGACAAGCACTTGATTTTCAAAAAACTTACCATGACATCGAATAGATACACATAAATTGTCCTAGTTTGTTTAAACTGCTATAACAAAATATCATAGACTTGGTAATTCACAAACAGAAATGTAATTGTCATAGTTTTGGAGGCTGGAAAGCCCAAGATAAAGGCACCAGCAAGTTTTGTTTCCGGTGAAGGCCTCTTTCCTGGTTTGGATTAAAGATGGTACCCTCTTGCTATTTCCTCACATGAAAAGGTCAAGCTAGTTCTCTGGAGTCTCTTTTGTAAGAGCATTAATCCCATTCATAATCGTTCTACACACATGATCTAATCATCTCCCAAAGTCTCCATCTTTTAATACCATCACCTTAGGTTTCAATATGTAAATTTTGGGGGGACACAAACTTTCAGTTCATAGCACTCATATACAAACATAGAAGACTCTGTATATGTACTGCAAAATAACTATCAAAATGTTCTCGTACAGTATATAATTTGTTACATTAGTAGAAACAAAAATAAATGTAATTTTACAAGGTAAATTATTTGGGGCTAAAACTGCCAAAAAATGTCTTACCATAGGTAAGGACTTTTAGAGGGATCTGGAATCATTGAATAACGTTCAAAGATGACTTAAAAGGTGAAATATAGAAATGAAGTTGTAAGTATAGGAATCAAAAGACCAGTTTTAGGCTACATTAATTATTTAACTCAATAAACAGTTGTTAACTTTTTACACCATTCCTTTCACTCTTCTAGGTGAGGATATAGATAACCTTTATGGGAGGTAATCAACTTAACTAAATTAGAAACTCTTTTGAGATTTATAGAGAATAGAAGTGGATAAGGCAAGGTTGAGGGCAATACTAGGATCTAAACCTACTGAAGGCTGTTTCTTCTTTCCTCCATTCCAGTATTTCTTTTTTGTTTTATATACAATATATTGTTTATGAAAGACTCACATCTGTGTCTTCACTACTATTAATATTAATGCACCTGTTTTACCCATATTTTTCCCATAATTTACTTATCTTCTTCACATATCTCATCTATTCTTATTTATATCAAGTAAATGTGATGTGTATCTTGTCATATAAAAAATACAGTTGCTCCAATGCTAAACATTACTATAGGCCATGTCTTCATAACTTTTTATTTTCAGTCTTGGTGGAGTTCCTCTCCAATGTGGAGGATAATTTAGCTTTTGGCTGTCCAATTGTGAATAGTTCAGACGGTCATTTCAATTTTGCTTTTAAAAGTATTTCTCTCAGGTAGAACTTCACTAGCTGCTGCAACTACAGATCAGACACCCCAAAAATTTTTACTTTTGGCCTGGGAATATGACTTGTACTAGCTGCAGTAATATTACTGAGTGGTGCTGTTAGCAGCATTGAAAGATTGTTTACTCAATTGAAAGTGATGAAGAAGGTCAAAGTTAAATACATTTGAATGCTTTCAGGCACACTATTACATACTGTTTTGCATTTTTTGAAATAGGGATCTTTTGTGTTAACAGGTAAACTGGTTGAAGCTCTGCAGGAAGAGCTCTACAATCTACAGATTAACAACATCTACTGTCTTCCACTTCAACAGTCACTGATGATAAATTCCTGCTAGCCTCATCAACATCCCTTAGCAACAAAACACAAAGGCTCAAAGGAGATGAGAAGAGGCACTCTATATAAGGTGATCTATAGATATATGGATATACACAGAAAAAGAATGGCAGCATTGAGATTTTTTTGCCATTTTATTTTATTATTTCTTTCACTCAATAAAGATGTTTTAAAAGATATATTTCCATGGTAATACCACAGTATTTCCTTTGAAAGAAATCACTTGCTTTGACTTTTTGTTTAATTATTGGGGTTTGTGAATTTGTTTAAATATTTCTTATTTTGTTTTTCTTGCACCTGGCTTGGACAAATAAAAAAAAAAAAATTATAGATTTTGAGGAATAACTTCCCCTCCCTTCTGCTCTGCTTTCCTCCAAGATAATGCTTGTATTAGACAATTTTCACCACGTGTATCAGCCTATCTCTTCATCTGTGCCATTGTTAGCACTTCCTCTCACTTTCCTCTGAACCACATTTAACATCTGCCCTTTGATGATCAGATGTGGCTATTAGCCTCTCATGGGTGCCCACTTCACCAGCCTCCCTGGCACTGAGCTCACATTGCAACTGGCATTAATGTTGATGATATTCGTGCTTCCAACCTCTGTCTCCCATCACAGCAGTCTGTCCTCATTTCCGTCTCCTTTCCTTGTAGCAGTGATTGCCACCATGACTACTCATGAGCCCTCTTTGGTCATTAAGCTGTAAATGTGCAGCCATGGCACCTGCAGCTAAGTATCTATTACCTGATGGCTTTATACAAGCCAGGATTCAACCACTTAGCTTGTGGAAATCTTACCCATTACAAGCAATTTCAGCTTTGGTGTGGAATTAACTGTAGTAGTAGGCAGAGCATTCCAAATGTTTGAATTAGAAGATGGGGCATATTGCATAATTATTACAACCATTGTCTCTGAAGACAGACGTGTTTTCATTCCAGATCTGCTATGAAGCCTTGGAAACTCACATACCTCTATATAACTCAGTTTCTTATAAGAGGAATAAGAGCCCCTCCCTCACAGGTTGTGCTGTTCAAATTAAAACAGGCAAAGGCTACAGAATTAAATGTGGGTAACACAGTTGCTTGGTAATGGATTTTGGCCAAAATGATATTCATTCTTGGACTGAGGAGAATATATATTTGTAAATATGTGTACTATTGATCTGTATCTTCCACATTATATCCACTACACACTCATTTTATTCTCTGTAAGCTATTCAATATATTAAATTTATTAAGCATAGTTGGAAAGCCTAATTATTTTTGATAGAAAAATTCTATCCCTACTGGTATTTCATGTTTGTTTAAATTCTGGCCCTCATCATTTATTGCAATAATTGTCACATTCCCATGTCCTGCATTCACTCTTTATATTGTTACCAGCATGTGCCACAAATCAGAACACATCAGTGTCCTCCCTCAAAACCATTTCTTTGTTAGCTCCCTGTAGCTTTTAGGATTAATCCAGTCTCTTTAATATGGTACATGATGTGTTCCCTGAGGTGTTCCTTGCCAATTTTCTCTCCTTCACATTCACATTCAATCCAGGCAAAAGTATCTGAAGTTGGCAGAATCTCCCGGGTTCTCTCTAAGCCCTGAACTTTTGTAGTCATGGCTCTCTGTAACACCATAGGAATGACTGTTACTCAAGCCACGTAGATATTACCTACCCTGGGAAATTTTATCTGACCCATTCACACCCCATAACCAATACTCCCCAGAGCCCTCTCACATTACCCATAACACTTCCCATGTTGGACGTATTGTCTGAATCCTGTAAAGACTGCCTTTGAGGTCTATGATGGTGAAATATTTCTTTTTATAGTTCCAGAAATCAGTGGAAGATAACATTTAAAATTATCTCTTAATATTTTTAATTAATAAAACATAGCTTGTACAGGTTATTTTATTTTATAAAATATTTTTTTAAAAAAGACCGCTATTGAGTGAATTTATAGTGCAGTATAGGCGTTAAGCCTATAGAAAATCAACTGATATGGAAAAAAATACACTCTCTTTTTACTGACTTTACTTTTAAACAGAGCGTATGATTTATAGATTTTAAAGTTTGAAAACTCCTTCAAGTTGCTGATTTTGCTGTTTTATTAAAGACTTTTTGGTTTGTATCTTATTAGCAAGTTTTGCAATTATGTCTCACTCATTAAACTAATATTGATGTCTGAAAAATTAAGATATTAGTATTGTAGTTCCCCAGAGAGAAACAATAGAAAGAGCATTACTCAAATAACAGTAGAGGGCATAAATTTCAATGCATTGTGCCTGAAGCAGGTGTTGAAATAAATGCTTCTTGCAGCCAAGAAACTGTTTTTATCTATTGCTGGAATGTGTTTTATGCTAGTAGCAATTTATATCACATTGTTTTGCGAAAGTCATTAAGATAAAAAAGGCAGCAAGAAATAATGTGTCATAACAATCCACAATAACTTTTTATGTGTCAATAAAGGTAAACTTCAATGCTCGCCAGTGTGAATGCATAAAAAATATCTTTAATGTGAAGTGTGTTTGGTTTTTCTCATGCATTATAATGCTCTTAATCTCAAATTAGACACTGACTTGTTTTGACTGACTTGACTACCAACTTTCTGTCTTATCTGTCCTCTTATAATAGACAAAACTGATAAACACATATCATATGACTCAAGATGCCAATATTTCAATTACTTTTAGTTTAATCGTTACCTTGCTGGGCATGGTGGCTCATGCCTGTTATCCCAGCACTTTGGGAGGTCCAGGTGGGTAGATTGCTTGAGTCCAGGAGTTTGAGACCAGCTGGGCAGCATGATGAAACGCTGTCTCTCCAAAACACCCACACTCAAATTAGCTGGGTATAGTGGCGCATGCCTGTAGTCCCAGCTACCTCGGAGGCTGAGGTGGGAGAAATCACCTGAGCTTGGAGAGGTTGAGGCTTCAGGGAGCTGTGATCGCGCCACAGAACTTCATCCTGGGTAACAGCAAGACCCTGCAAAAATAAAAAATTATAAAAAATGAGTTCAATCATTACCTATTTAGAAAGTGGCTAAGCTCTACTTTAAAGCTCTTTTTGGAAAGTTATATTGGAACAGAGAAAGAAGGAACAGTGAGTGTGGGTTGGGGCTTCCACTAACCAATTGTAAAGCAACTCCCAGATACAATGTTTCTTTTTTGGAGCAACCACTACTTTATTTAGATGTTGCAAATTCCCTTCCTAATACAGCATGTGTCTAAGGGAGGTTTAAATTATAGTCATCTTTTAAAAATTATTTAAAATGAGAAATGGAAGTTGTATACATTTGTGGCATACAACATGATATTTTGAAATATATGTACATTGTGGAATGACTAAATTATGCTAATTAACATGTGTTACCTCACATACCATACTTTCTGTGAAGAGAAAAAATTCTATTCTTTTAGCATTTTTAAAATATGCAATGCATTATTACATATTATAGTCATTATGTCATATAATACATCTCTTGAACTCATTCATCTAGCCTAAATGAAATGTTTTAACCTTTGATCAACATTTCTGGAGTCCTCCCCTCCACTTCCTGCCCCTAATAACCAACGCCGTATTCTCTGCTTCTATGAATTTGATTTTTTTGGTTTCCATATATACGTGAAATCATAAGGTGTTTTTCTTTCTGTGCCTGTGTTATTTCATTTAACATAATGTTCACCAGGTTTATCCACGTTGTCACAAATGACAGGATTTCTTTTTTAAGTCTGAATAGTATTCAATTGTGTGCGTGTATACATACATATCTTTATATACACATATGTATGTGTGTATATATCACATTTTTCTTATTCATCATCTGTTGATGGACACGTAAGTTGATTTTAATGATATTCTATAATTGTATTACTTGAGACATATTTATGCCAGGTAACAAGAGCTCTTTTGTGCTCACTAAAACTAAACAAAACAAAAATGATAGCACAGGGAATTCATTCTCCTCAGTTCCAAAGATCTATATTGCTCTCAGGGCCTCAAGAATAACCTTCTGTGTCTGCATTTTCGTATTTCCTATGTTATCCTCTCTTTAATATGAAACGAATAAGAAAAATATATAGATTAAGCAACAGCCTCGATAATAGCTTATAGGTAGTGATCACTTACATTGTATCATTTAATATGCCAAGTAACATAGATACCCTTATTAATGTGCTTGGAAGCATTATGTGCTTGACTGCTGCCCTAATTTTATATCTGAGTAAACTAAAGTTTAGCTTAGTAACATTTGTAAGGCAACAGTTAATTTAATTTACAATGTAGGAAATGCTTATCGACACTTTACAAATTTACATTTTCATGCTTTAGGACAGAAGAGAGATCAATGCTGGCATCTCTGATTTCCAAATTAAATTTCTGGAGGAGGTACTTCAATGTGTTGGACTTTGGTCAAGAATCATCTCTGGACCCAGTAACCAGTGTCTTATTACCCTGTCTCTGTATTATCTCTTTCTGGTATTCCAGAAATAACTTTTAAAAATTTTACATCCTAGATGACTTGGAGAATCTGTAAATTTTCTATTCTTTTTGTCTACTTATAATCAATTTGAAAGATATTTTATTTTATCTATTTATAATGTATTCATTCTCTCTTCAGCTTTTGTTAAAACAGTTAACTTATACATTGAATTTTAGTTTTAATTTCTGTAATTTTATTTCTAAAATTTTCTTTTAGAATCAATAGTTCTAAAAGTAGTTCTTTTCCTTATCTGGCCATTTTGTACAGCATTTTATTTTTTTGTCATTTTTTATTACATTTTAAAACATATTAAACATTCTTATTTTTATATTCTGTACTTGATCCTTCCAACGTATCAGAGTGGTAGAAATATAATTGTTCATTACTAATTACTCTCTATAGTGACTTGTTTTCTATGATGTAGTATTAGTTAGTTTCAAACTCAGGTTCCATGGAAATTTATCTTTAAGTATTCCACTCCTTTGACTCTTGCTATTAGGTGTATCCTACAGAAAGATTGCAAGCTTGGACTGTACCATGTTCCTTGGGGACACTGGCAATCCTAAATCAACTTTAAATTCATCTTGGATAGCTGAGCTGTACAAGCGATATGAAAACCCCTCAAAACCCTTATGAGAAGCAGCTTATAGTAGGAATTCTCAAGAAAGCCTCCTTCCTGACACAGAACAGAATTATGAACATTTTCTGGCTTTCTGGCAAGGGCGGGACATGAGGATCTCACACCATTTAAAGATAAGGCTTTTTTATTTTTTTTTTTTTTTTTTTTTTTTTTTTT
>NW_016805866.1:4021774-4025597 GCF_001698545.2 Rhinopithecus bieti | reverse complement strand
TTTTTGAGGCGGAGTCTTGCTCTGTTGCCCGGGCTGGAGTGCAGTGGCCAGATCTCAGCTCACTGTAAGCTCCGCCTCCCGGGTTTATGCCATTCTCCTGCCTCAGCCTCCCGAGTAGCTGGGACTACAGGCGCCCGCCACCTCGCCCGGGTAGTTTTTGTATTTTTAGTAGAGACTGGGTTTCACCGTGTTAGCCAGGATGGTCTCGATCTCCTGACCTCGTGATCCGCCCCTCTCGGCCTCACAAAGTGCTGGGATTACAGGCTTGAGCCACCGCGCCAGGCCAGATAAGGCTTTCTTTAAACAGGGATGTCTGTCCAAACTTCTTGCCTTAAAAGAGGCCTGAGCTTTGTCTCTCCTTCTGTGTACACAGTTCATGAACCCTAAAACATTGACCACCAGGAATTGACAGTGCCTCTCTGGACAGCCCCTCACATTAGTTCCCACTGATCTCCCTGGTTTCTTGGTTTCTAGTTAAGTTAATCTCCGAGTTTTCAGTAACGCTCATCATTTTAGGTATTTTGTGCAGGGTACAGGAGTGCCGTTAAGTGTCTTCCACATTGCTCATTTTATAACAAACATGGAAAATGTTTTTACCACTTTGTCTAGTCATTAACTTCAATTCACAGAACTGAACAACAATTAAAGTGTAAGGATGCTCACCACAGTCTTATTTATGAGACGAACATATGGGAAAAAAATAGAGGGGATATAGGTAAAAAATGGTGGCTCAGACAAGTAAAAAAATTTCAATCTCCTTTTTTTTTTTTCTTTTTTTCTTTTTTCTTTTTTGAGACGGAGTCTGCCTCTGTCACCAGGCTGGAGAGCAGTGGTGCTATCTTGGCTCACTGCAACCTCTGCCTTCCAGGTTCAAGCAATTCTTCTGCCTCAGCCTCCTGAGTAGCTGGTATTACAGGCACGCACCACCACGCCCAACTAATTTTTGCATTTTTAGTAGAGATGAGGTTTCACCATGTTGGCCAGGATGGTCTCTATCTCTTGACCTCATGATCTGCCTGCCTGGGCCTCCCAAAGTGCTAGGATTACAGGCATGAGCCACTGTGCCCGGCCTCAATCTGCTTTTTTAAAATAATGTTTACTAAGGATATTTACCTATAGAAGCAAACCTCATATTATAAAAGAAAAAAAGTAACTTATAAATTTATGTATTTTTATCCTAATGTAGAACACACACACACATACAAACACAGGAAGCACATTAAGATATAAATAGCGATTTTGTTTGGATGATGAGAATATCATTATTTTCATTATATCTGTGGCTCTTTCAATATGCATGGAATTATGAAAGTTATTTACTTTCTTTCAGGCTCACGATTTTGCTAGCAATCTCAGGATAATTATACTAACATTGAAAGTCTTGTTTCTGAGTATAAACTGAGATCACATATGTATTGCTTTAGTAACTAAAGTTCAGTAAAATTAGAACGATCATTTTATATATTCCTGTATTTTAAAACTTCTTATAAAGAATTTAAAAATGTTAATTGCATTTATTATAATAAACAGTATTGTTAATATTATTAAGAGGAAAAACAAAAAAAAATCCCTTTATAACACTAAAATACACTGAAAGTATCAAATTAATTTTTCTCATTAAAAGCCTTTTCAATATCAGTCTTATTACCTGGGTCAATGTGAAGAAGCCTATTTGAATATGATTTTAAAAAGAATCATGTGAGTGTGACAGAAGGACATATCAGTTTTAGACCATTTTGAGTGCAGACTCTAGCCCTGCATTTTGAATGCTACTTACATCTGAAAGTGTGTTTTGCACTTGTAATCTCTAGAAACTAATGATCCCTGAGGAAACAACTACACAGCAAATTGCTATGGATTATTTTGATTTGTGTGACTTAAATAACAGAGGTCATCAATTTCTTTCATTTCTTCCATTATTATCCATCTCATTTTTATCAGCTATGTTAAAGCTTCATTGACAATTTCAGCTTTAATATAGATAATATATATTAAAAATAATATAATGGTCCAACTAATTGGCTTTCAATGCACTGTTTTTATGAGATAATATTGCTGATGCCCTGCTTTCTTTTACCCTTTTGTTTAACACATGATGCTGCCTATTTTCACTTTGATATTTACTTCAGAAAAATCAGCAAAATGTTGTGAGTTAGAACTTAGCCTTTTATACTGATTCTTCTCAAAATAGCAACGCAAATATTGCCAAAGTACCCTAAAGGGTACAGTTCAGCCTAACTCCTTATGCAATAAAATACAGAAATTTTGCCTGTTTCTAAAACCCAACACTATGTATGTCATACTTTTACCTTTGTCCAACAACTGCACTGTAACTGAGAATGTACATTCTTATAACAGAAAAAAAATCAAGTTTTCTAACTGGTATCCTGAACTCTAGAAATAACCCAGAGGAATCGTCAGATAGAGAAAATAACACCTGTATTATTGAAAAGCTAGTTGGAGATGCAGTATATTTGAAAGAAAAAATGTTTCCAAATTGTTCTCATCTTATCTTCTTTACAGCTCTTTAAAAGCTCACTTATGTTGGGAGGCCGAGAGGGGTGGATCACGAGGTCAGGAGATCGAGACCGTTCTGGCTAGCCTGGTGAAACCCCGTCTCTACTAAAAATTACAAAAAACTAGCTGGGTGAGGTGGCGGGTGCCTGTTAGTCCCAGCTACTCGGGAGGCTGAGGCAGGAGAATGGCGTGAACCCGGGGGGCGGAGCTTGCAGTGAGCTGAGATCCGGCCACTGCACTCCAGCCTGGGTGACAGAGTGAGACTCCGTCTCAAAAAAAAAAAAAAAAAAAAAAAAAGCTCACTTATGAAAAACTTTGAATTTGTAGAGCAGGCACAGTTCATAGTCACTGAAGTTGTTGCCTCTCTTAAGAGAGAAGAAAGAGAGTAATACTCAATTTACCTGGCTCAGGACCCTTCTTAGATTAACTCAACCAGTCCGGAAATGTGTATTAGAGACTGGCCTCTATTTTCAGGTAACCCTGTTCACCTCCACACCAGAGGTATACCAGAAGCCTGGAGTACTGAGAAAACTCTCTTTCCTCATGCCAAGGAGAGGAGTAAGAAATGCACTTTGTTTTCTAATACTGATGCCATCTCTGAACATCTGGAAAGAAGGCATGTTTACCAATGACAACCCATTTGTACTAATTTGCCTGATTCAATAAGACATCCAGTAACCATTCCAGGAGAAATTTCAGATTGAAAATTTAAAGTCAGCCATGTACTTGTCTTATGAAAGGGGTAAACGTTTACTGCTACAATCTATTCTCAAGATTTATTCATAGATGTGTCCAAGTCTTAGAACATAGTCTAGCAAATAATAATAATAAACATTACATACATACATGAATGTGTAAGAAAGCTTATCACTTTCCTGAAGACATGTATACTGAATTATATGTGGAATACCATGAAGAAAAAAGGTCACAGAACTTTTTGTTCTTGCATTGTTGGAAACGTGAACTTCCTGACAGTAGATAACATCAATTAAAAATAGCTTTGTCTGATTTTTGAGCCTATGAACTATATACGTGACGAATAAATTAGCTTGATACTGTCATCTGTGGACCTAACATTAAGAAGTGTGACCAGACACAAGACAGTCTGGTAGAAAAGTAAAGAAGGGAAATTTGGTTTGAAGCTCATCTCTGTCATCATCTAGTGTTGTAACTTTGAAAAATATCTTCACATATTTGTAACTTAAGTCTAGTCTGTAAAATTATTCCTGGAAAGGACCTTTTTTTCTTTTGCTGTAATAGGACAGTGTCCATAAATAAACTGTTAAGTTTTTTTTTTTTTTTTTTT
>NW_016805866.1:3989960-4019338 GCF_001698545.2 Rhinopithecus bieti | reverse complement strand
TTTTTTTTTTTTTTTTTTAAGAACTTCCTACCCATGCCGTCACTCCCCAAACTACTTGGAGTGTGGGGGATTACAAGCAATAGGAACTGAGTCTGACCAAAGTGAGGAATGAAGACAAAAGACAAATTGTTTCGCAGTAGTAGAAATTCTTAAAAAGCACTTCACAGATTGAGAAAAACAAACCCACAAACAAAGAACAGACAGATATTGTAGGAATTACTGGGCTTTGGATAGCTTCAAAGTTTAATTTCTAAGTATTAGAAATTAAAGAAAAGTCACTTCAAGAGAAGTTTGGATAAAAAAATCCAACTCTTTTTCTATTCTGAGAAAGTCCATTAAAAATCAAAATCAAAGAAGAACTAATTTATAAACCTTCATTAAGTTCTTATGTAGACTATACCAATTAAAAAAAAGTGGGAGTCACATATTAATTTGGAACACAGTGGACTATGAAGTAAGGAAAGTTATCAAGGATAAAGAAGTGTATTACAGAATGATAAAAGGGTCAATTCTCTAAGAAGACATGAGAATCCTAACCTCATACACCTAACAACAGAGCGTCAAAATATGTGAGCCAAAAACTGATAGAACTGCAAGAAGAAATACATGAATTCACTATTGTAGCTGGAGACATCAGCATAGTTCTATCAAAGATGGATAGAGTCAGCAGACACAAAAATCAGTAACGACGTAGTTGAACTCACCACACCATTAATCAACTGAATGTAATAGATATCTGTAAACTACTTTATCCAGCCAACAGCAAAATACACATTCTTTTTAATCTCTCGTAGAACATTCACCAAGACAGACCACATTCTGCATCATAAAATGTACCTTAGCCAATTTAAAAGAATAGAAATCATACAGTGCCTGCTCTCAGACCATGGTAGAATTAAATTATCAGTCAATAGCAAAAAAAAAACCTGAAAAGTTTAAAAACACTCACAGATTAAATGACACATTTCTAAATAACATGTAGGCTAAAGAAGAAATCTCAAGATGTTTGAAAATAGTTTGACATAAATGACAATAAAAACATGACATATCAAAATTTGTGTAGTGCAGTGAAAGTCTTGATTAGAGGGAAATGTACAGCATTGAATGTATATATTAGAGAAAAAGAGGGTAGTAAAATTAATCACTAAAGCTTCTCCTTTAGAAAACTGGAAAGAAAAAGCAAATTAATTGAAAGTAAGCAGAAGGAAATAAATAATGAAAAGTATAGCAAAATCACTGCATTTAAAACATGAAATTAATGGAAAAAAATAAATGAAACCAATAGCAATTTTTAAAAAATCAATGAAGTCAACATGCTTCCAACCAGATTGACTAAGAAACAATGAGCAAGAACACAAATTACTATTATCAGAGATGAAGGTGGGAATAGCACTACAAATATCCTGGACTTAAAAAATTATGATAGTGAAATGCTATGAAAAACTCTATGTGTGGAAGTTTGATAACCTAGATGAAATTAACCAGTTCACTGAAAGACACAATCTGTCAACATTCACACAAAAAGAAATAGGCAATCTGACTATAGTTGTATCTATTAAAGAAATTGAACCAATAACCTTCCAAGAGAGAAGACATCAGTGTGCAATTGGTTTATTGGCGAATTCTACTAAACATTTTGAAGATAAATTATATCAGTTTTCTACAAAATCTTTCAGAAGATAGAAAGAAGTTGAAGAAATTCCTCCTAACTCATTCTGTAAAGCCAGCATTACCCTAACACCAAAATAAAAAACATTGCAAGGAAAAAAACTACAGATCAATATCTCTCATGAACAAAGATGCAAAAATCCTCAACAAAATATTAGCAATTCAAATATAACAAAGTATAAAGGAATAATCCGCCACACCCAAATGGAATTTATCCCATGTATGCAAGGCTGATTCAAAATTTGAAAATCAATTGATGTGACCCAACACATCAACAGGCTACAGATGAAAAATTCTATGATTATATCAACAGATGCAGAAAAAGAACATAACAAAACCCAACATTAATGATTAAAAAAAAAAAAAAAAAAAACTCTCAGCAAATTCCAAATAGAAGGGGAATGCTCTCAACTCGAAAAGAATATATACAAAAGCTACACATAACATACTTAATGGTGAGAAACTCATACCTTTCCCACAAAGATCAGGAACAAGTTAAGAATGTTCCCTCTCACCACTGCTTTTCAGCATCTTAAGGGAAGCACTACTGAATGCAATGCAATAAGATAAAAAAGGAAGTAAGAAGTATACAGTTTGAGAATGAAAAAATAAAGCTGTCTCTGTTTACAGATGACATGATTGTCTATGTAGAACACCTGAAAAAATTGACAAAAAAATATCCATGAACTAATAAACAAAGCAAGTTTACAGGATACAAGGTTAATATACAAAAGTCATTTGGTTTCCTCTATTCTAGAAATAAACAAGTAAAATTTTAAATTAAAAACAATGTAATTTACAATAGCATGCAAAAAATAAAATACTTAGATATAATTAAGAAAATTGGTATAAGAACTATACGACAAAACTACAAAATGTGATTAAAGAATCAAAAAACTAAATAAAGACATATTCTATATCTGTGGATACAAAGACTCAATAATGTCAAGATAGTCTTCTCAACTTGATTTACAGATTCAATGAAAAGAAAATCAAAATTTCAGTAAGTTATTTTTTGCATGTTTACAAACTAATTTCATATTTTATATGGAAAAGAAAATGGCTGAGAATAGCCAACACAATATTAAGGAAAATAACAAGTTATAGAATGAACATTACTCAACTTCAAAATTACTATAAAGGTAAAATAATCAAGCAAGTGTAGTATGGGTAAAGAATAAACAAACAGGTCAATGGAACAGGATAGAAAGCCCCAAAATGGACCCACTTACATACAGTCAACTGATCTTTAACAAAACAGCAAAGGCCACACAATGAAGAAAGGAAAGTCTTTTCAACACATGATACTGAAACAACTAGACACCTACATGAGATAAAATGAATCTAGACATAGATTCAAATCCTTCACATCATCCACCAAAAGTTAACTCATAATGTATCAGAGACATAAATGTAAATTGCAAAACTATAAAACTCATTTTATTTTTTTGAGACAGAGTCTTGCTCTGTCAGCCAGGCTGGAGTGCAGTGGTGTGATCTCAGCTCACTGAAACCTCCGCCTCCTGAACTCAGGCAATTCTTTTGCCTCAGCCTCCAGAGTAGCTGGGATTACAGGCATGTGCCACCACACCCAGCTATTTTTTTTTTTTTTTTTTTTTTTTTTGTATTTTTAGTAGAGGTAGGAGTTTTACCATGTTGGTCAGGTCTCAACACATCGCTGACCCAGGCTAATCCACCCACCTCAGCGCCTCCCAATGTGCTTGGATTACAGGCATGAGCCACCACACCTGTCGCCAAAATTATAAAACTCTGCTTGAGGGAGATAGCCGAGGTAAAAATCTAGATAACCTTGGGTTTTATGATGATTTTTTAGGTACAACACCAAGATCACAATCTAGAAAAGAAAAAATCGATAAGCTGGATTTTATTAAAATTAAAATGCTCAACTCTGTTGAAGACACCATCAGGAGAATGAAAACCAGGCTGCAGAATGGAAGAAAATATTTGGAGAAAAAGTATCTGAAAAAGGGTCATTATCCAAAATATACAAACAACTCTTAAAATTCAACAATAAGAAAATAATTAAATTAATGGGCCAAAGACCTTAATAGATACGTCACAAAAGAAAATATGTAGCTGGCAAAAAGACTATGACAAGTCTCCATGTCATATGTCACCAAGGATGTGCACATAAAGACAACAATTAGATGTGGCTACATACCTGTTAGCACTGCCAAAATCCAGAACATTTACAACACCAGATGCTGGGGAGATATGGAGCAAGGAGAACTTTCCTTCTTTGCTGGAGGGAATCGTGTGATCTTTGCTATTTCCCCAAAGTAGTTGAAAATCTGTGTCTACAAAAACCTGCACATGGATGTTTAGAGCAGCTTTAAAAAAAAAAAAAAATTACTGAAACTTGAAAGCAATCAACATGCCCTTCAGTAGGTGAATGAAGAAAATGTGATACATCTGAATAATGAAATAGTATTCAATGCTAGAAAGAAACAAGCTATCAAGCCATGGAAAGTCATGGAAGCAACTTAAAGGCATATTACTAAGTGAAAAGTCAATCTGAAAAAGTTACATACTGTATGATTCCAACTCTATGACATCTTAATAAGGCAAAACTATGGGGACAGTAAAAGATCCCTGGTGGTTGCTTGAGTCTCCTACTCAAGATCCTGCAGGCAAGGGATCTTGAGTAGGAGAGAGAGACAAATAGGAGGTGGACAAAGGATTTTTAGAGGCATGAAACTACTTTGTGTGGCACTATAATAGTGGATATATGTTATTATACATTTTTTGAAATTCATGAAATGTTCAACACTAAGACTGAAACTTAGTGTACACTATATACTCTGGATGATAATGATGTGTGAATGTAAGCTCATCAATTTAATGCATGTACCACTCTGATGGGGATATTGAGAATAGGGGAGGCTATGCATGTGAGGGCAGGTGATATATGGGAAAGCTCTGTACCTTTCTCTTAATTTTGCTGTGATAAAGAGTAATAAAACTGCTCTTAAAAAATAAAGTCTCTTAAGAATAAGTCTTTTACAGAGTTTCTACTCCAACCGAAGCAATGAATCGCAAGGTCTTGGGTTATATCAAGAGGAAGATTTCTTGAATGTCTTTTAAATATTTCCGTTTTATTAAAATTGCAGCATTTGTAAGTCCCCATTCCCCTGGGCCTTTTCCAATTGACATTTGTTGTCCCAGTTTAAATATTACTAGTGCCCCTTTAGGTACCAAAATGGTACCAGTTTAGATGACATATTATGTGTTTATCCAGTGGTGTAATAAAACTAACTCGTGCCAGCAAATCTGAATTCATTATGTGAAGCTCTTTCCCATGCCCCATTCAGTGATGTTATGTAGTTAACTTTAAATCAGCAATAGCAAGGGTGGTTTACACCATAAAAACTGGCAAACACTCCAAATCAGATTTGTCAACCTTCCAATTCACTGTCCCTTTTATTCATGCCCAACTCACTCTAGGTATATGGGACTGGTTAAGTTAACAAACTTTGTCTTCTGTTGCTCGTAGCAAACATACTTTCCTTTTAATAACATAAAGAACGTGGTACAACATTTCTCAAGCAAATAACCATTACTAAAGACACAAATAGAGATGTCCTAGAGGCTCATTTCATTCCTGTGTCCTGGAAGTGAGTGAACGATAGACTCAGCATGTCTGAGTTTGCTTAGTGGAAGAATAGGCAGGCACCATGGACTGGATTCTGTAAGGATTCCTTTCTAACCAGAGTCTTTCTAGGACTAGGAAGTACCATTGGCACAGAGGCCCCAGCGATCCCCTGCTGTCCTTTCCTTATGAATGACAGGATCTATCTCTTCTGAGGTTCCTGTATGCTGCCTTCTGTCCAGTTGTGTCTGGCCTAATCATGCTGTATTAGTCCATTTTCACATTGCTGATAAAGACATACTGAAGACTTGGAAGAAAAAGAGGTTTAATTGGGCTTACAGTTACACATGACTGGGGAGGCCTCAAAATCATGATGGGAGGTAAAAGGCACTTCTTACATGGTGGCAGCAAGAGAATATGAGAGAATATGCAAAAGTGGAAACCTCTGATTAAACCATCAGATCTCATGACACTTATTCACTACTGAAAGAACAGTATGGGGAAATCACCCCATGATTCAAATTATCTCCCACCAGCTCCCTCTCACAATACTTGGAAATTATGAGAGTACAATTCAAATGAGATTTGAGTGGAGACACAGACACAAACCATATCATTCTGCCCCTGGCCCCTCCCAATCTCATGTCCTAACGTTTCAAATCCAATCATGCCTTCCCAACAGTTCCTCAAGGTCTTAAGTCATTTCAGCATTAGCCCAATTGTCCACAGTCCAAAGTCTCATCTGAGACAAGGCAAGCCCCTTCCGCCTATGGGCCTGTAAAATCAAAAGCAAGCTAGTTACTTCCTAGATACAATGGAGGTACAGGTTATTGGGTAATACCAGCCATTCCAAATGGGATAAATTGGCAAAAACAAAGGAACATGCAAGTGCGAAATCCAGCAGGGCAATCAAATTCTAAAGCTCCAAAATGATCTCCTTTGATTTCATGTCTCACATCCAGGTCATGCCGATGCAAGAGGCAGTTTCCCATAGTCTTGGGCAGCTCCAGCCCTGTGACTTTGCAAGGTATAGCCTCCGTCCTGGCTGCTTTCATGGGCTGGCATTGAGTGTCTGTGGCTTTTCCAGGTGAATGGTGCAAGCTACCGGTGGATCTACGATTCTGAGCTCTGGAGGACAGTGGCCCTCTTCTCACAGCTCCACTAGGCGGTGCCCCAGTAGGGACTCTGTGTGGGGGCTCTGTCCCCACATTTCCCTTCTGCATTGCCCTAGCAGAGATTCTTCATGAGGGTGACGCTCCTGCAGCAGACATTTTTCTGGGCATCCAGCCATTTCTATACATCTTTTGAAATCTAGGTGAAGGTTCCCAAACCGCAATTCTTGACTTCTGTGCACTCAGGGGCCCAACACCACATGGAAGCTGCCAAGTCTGGGGCTTGCACCCTCTGAAACCATGGGCTGAGCTGTACCTTGACCCCTTTTAGCAACAGCTGGAGCGGCTGAGATGCAGGACACCAAGTCCCTCAGCTGCACACAGCATGGGGACACTAGGGCTGGCCCAGGAAACCATTTTTTTTTTCCTCCCAGGCTTCCGGATCTGTAATGGGAGGGGCTGCCATGAAGACCTGTGACATGCCCTCAAGACATTTTCTCTATGGTCTTGGGGATTAACATTAGGCTCCTTGCTATTTATGCAAACTTCTGCAGCCAGCTTGAATTTCTCCTCAAAGAAAAAAAAAATGTGTTTTTCTTTTCTACTGCATTATCAGGCTGCAGATTTTCTGAACTTTTATGCTCTGTTTCCCTTTTAAAATGAAATGCTTTTAACAGCATCCAAGTCACATTTGAATGCTTTGCTGCTTAGAAATTTCTTCCACCCGATAGCCTAAATCATCTCTCTCAAATTCAAAGTTCCACAAATTTCTAGGGCAGGGCAACATGCTGCCAGTCTCTGCTAAAATATGTCGAGTCACCTTTGTTCCAGTTCCCAAAAAGTTCTTCACCTCCATCTGAGACCACCTCGGCCTGGACCTTATTGTTCATATCGCTATCAGCATTTTTGTGAAAGCCATTCAACAAGTCTCTAGGAGGTTCCAAATTTTCCCATATTTTCCTTTATTCTTCTGAGCCCTCCAAACTATTCCAACCTCTGCCTGTTACCCAATTCCAAAGTCACTTCCATATTTTCAGGTATCTTTACAGCAGCATCCCACTCTACTGGTACCAGTTTACTGCATTAGTTCGTTTTCACACTGCTAAAAAGACATACCTGAGACTGGGAAGAAAAAGAGGTTTAATTGGACTTACAGTTCCACATGGCCGCGAAGGCCTCAGAACCATGGCAGGAGGTGAAAGGCACTTCTTACATGGCAGTGGCAAGAGAAAACTAGAGAAGATGCAAAAGCAGAAATCCTTGAAAAAGCCATTAGATCTCGTGAGACTAGTTCACTACCATGAGAACAGTATTGGGGGAACCGCCCCCATGATTCAAATTATCTCCCTCCCTCTGGGTCCCTCCCACAACACGTGGGAGTACAATTCAAGATGAGATTTGGGTGGGGACACACAGAGCCAAACCATATCGCATTCTCTGTGTGGGTTGAAGAGAGTGCTATAGCCATGTGTGTTCTGCTAGCTGTCCTTGTGTAACAAGTTTGGAGACAATACTTCAGCAATTCAAAAGGATTGCATTTGACCCTAACAAAGATGTTATCAGAAAGCATCATGTATTAATGTTTTGTAGAATAAAAATATAGTTACAATTGCTATCAAATAATAACTGCTTATAATTGCCATGCACATAAAACAATTTATATACACTATTTCATATCAGTTTCCTGAGACTATCTATTTTCTATCTATCTATCTATCTATCTATCTATCTATCTATCTATCAATCATTTCCTAATAAATGAAAAAAACTCCAGTCTTCCACTGTTGAAACATTTTCAAAAGTTCATTCACATTTGGGGTTCCAAAGCCATTGTAGAGGACATTAGGGAAGGTTGTTTACTCACCAGTTTGTATTATGAAACAAATAAAACAAAATATTCTCTAAAAGTTCTGAAAAGATTTTAATTTTCACTGACTTCTTTAAAAAATAATAACAGTGTGCAATATATTACATCTAAAGTATTATAAAAAGAGGAATCTCAATCCTAAATTCAGAAAATCTGTATTCGACTGTCAGACCTTTCACAGCTCATCTTGTGATTTCGAAAGATGCTTATCAACTCATATAAACTGTCTGTTTCCTCATCTGCAAAATAATCATTTAGAAATCTCCACAATACCAGAGGACATTTGTAAAAAGGAAAAGAGATAACTATTTTGAGACACCTTTAAACATTGTATTTTCTATACACACACAGTATCATTAGTATAGATTATAAGATGCAAAGTTAAATAAAAATATAGTAACATTTTTGTCACACGATTGAGTCCAGCCTTGAACTCTGAATTCAATTTACAATTTCCTTTATTCTAAAATGTATCAAAATACATTGCAAATAATTGTCCTTACTTCCTGTTGTTAAATGGTGACATTCCATTGCTGGCTTTACTGTCCTATATTCTCTTCATCTCCTAAAGCTCTGCAAAGTTGAGAAATTTTGCAGCAAATCTCTATTGAGATGTTCCTTGCAGCTCATATTTTCTGAATTCTTTCAACTGACTTGATTATTATGGAGAACATCATCCTGAACTGGACTCTTATATTTTCATTCTATATATTATTTCCCAAAACCTACGGTAAGGATAGAACGTCCAGAGGAAGAAGCCCTCTCTTCACCCACTCATGCTGGCTGCTCAGCCAACTTCTATCTGGTTAAATTGGGGAGGTCTGTTACTTAATTATACAAGTGTTTTCTTGGACTGTGAATTCCTTGAGATTTATCGAGCAGGGGATTTTTGAGAGAGAAAAAAAAAGCCAGAATAATATTATAATGACATTCAGAGAGAAAAGACTTCGTGCCAGGAAAGGCTCTATTTCTAAATCAACTGTGACTAATGAAGAAAAGGAAAAGTTTAAATGAAAGTTACAATGAATTTAAATATCGTCTATCTTTTCTGGTTCTCATTGCTAGAGTCATGGTACAAACAAATGTTAGTAAGTAAATAAATAAATGAATATGCTGTTCTCTGAAATTCTTAATGGCATCTCAAGCAATGTAAGAGCAGGCAACATTACTTTGAGACATCTTATAAGGAAATGGTCAAACAAAATTCCTTTACCCAACTCAAGAGTTCTTTCTGGGACCAATACTTTGGGTATTTCAAAAGTTAACATTCTTAATTATAGGTATTTCTTTTCTTTATTATTGTATTATATTTTGTGTAATTTAATTGTATAACTGAGAATACTGAGGCATTAAGAGATTTATTCTGGTGTTTTAAGTTGGTCCAACACATTCTGAGAATAAGAATGAATTATGTAGAGACCATTTTGTAGGAATATTTGAAACGTTTATACTTGTCTGCTGTCTTTTTTCAGCAACATGAAAGTTTTGGGCCAGTAGATGTATAAGAAAATAAATTGCTGTAGTATCTGGTCTAGAAGGGATTATAAATATATATTTAAGCCAAAAGTATTTTTTTCAAACACTTTTAACATCCAGCCAATAAATGTGTTTTATGTTTTGCTATTTTATNTTGTGTAATTTAATTGTATAACTGAGAATACTGAGGCATTAAGAGATTTATTCTGGTGTTTTAAGTTGGTCCAACACATTCTGAGAATAAGAATGAATTATGTAGAGACCATTTTGTAGGAATATTTGAAACGTTTATACTTGTCTGCTGTCTTTTTTCAGCAACATGAAAGTTTTGGGCCAGTAGATGTATAAGAAAAATAAATTGCTGTAGTATCTGGTCTAGAAGGGATTATAAATATATATTTAAGCCAAAAGTATTTTTTTCAAACACTTTTAACATCCAGCCAATAAATGTGTTTTATGTTTTGCTATTTTTATTTTTTAGATAACTCTCACAAGCATAGTATTAAGCTAATAACTTTATAGCTATTGTTTTATGAAGTTATGTTTCAGACTCTATAGTTATCTATAACATGGTTAAGAACATCCCTTTCAATAATGAATTACTATTTGCAGTCTTAATCTAATGATTTGATTTGCAGAAATTTGTAAATATTTTAATTAGTTTTTACAAAGCACAGATTGAGTGGAAACATGACTAAAAGATAAAAAAACAAAAAAAATCCATTTTAAATAAAAAAATCAGAAGAAATATGGTGCATGACTATAGATTTGTATTTTATTAGGATCGGCTCTACTTTTTTGCAGAGTTTTGTATGAGATGTCTAATCTGGAGTCATTCGGTATGCTTCGCTTGGCGGACATTTTTGATGGTCATAAAATGCCAGAAGTAAGTCTAATATTTTTGTTAAAACATCTGTTGTTAAGCATTAAGTCTGTTAAATTGACAATGAAATTCAGCTTTTTTGATGATTAAAACATCTTACTATGACCAAAAAAAGAAAAAAGACAGAATTGATCAGGAAGTTAGAAAGTGATCAGAGAAGCCCACAAGAAGCCCACATAGGATTCTGTACTGGAGCACAAGATTTTGCTCTGTTCCCCTTTTATATACAGCCTTAAATCATCTCTTTGCTTTTTGCTTGTTTGTTTGTTTGTTTGTTTGTTTTTGTTATAGCCCCAGAACTCTGCCTGTTCATTCTTCTTTTGAAATGGTAACCGTAGGCTCTACTCTGTACTCTTCTTACTGCTAATCCAATCTTGGATGGGAAAAGAAGTTGTCTTTCCATCTTTCATCCTTCTCTTTGTCTAGAAAGACACGATTTTCAATATTCAGAATATACTCTTTTGTTTTTGCTCATAATCACTTGAGAGTAATAGTTAGAAATAAACTCATCAAGGTTTCAAGGTTTACCACTCTGATGTATTAGACCTTAGTGGATAGAGTTCCCCATTGCCTTTAAAGAGAGTATTTGAAGGCTTCATTGGACTCCCGTTGATTTCCTATAGCAGAAAATTCTCCTTCCTTTCCCTGGTACAATAAAATGTAAATATTTGGTTTTTACCCCTGGTCTCTGGCACAGAGTTCCTAAGACCCTTGGAATTTATTAGGTTGGTGCAAAAGTAATAATGGTTTTGGCCATTAAAAGTAATGCTACATTTTGTATACTAATGAGATGACTTATGGGCTTCAGGATAAAGGATTGTGTTCAGAAAAACCAAGTACTCATTAGAGGTTTGGACATCCAGTCCCACTTTGTGACCACCAGGGAGGGGAAAGTGGTTGGAAATTGAGTTCAATCACCAATTGCCAATGATTTAGTCAACCATGAGTATGTAATGGGACCTCCATAAAAAAAATCTCAAAATGATAGGACTCAGGTAGGTTCTGGGTTGGTGAACACACTGATGTGCTGGGAATGTGGTGTGCTCAGAAGAGGGCATGGAAGTTCTGTGCCACTCCCACCTCATAATATGTCAGATGCATTGCTGCCATTTGACTGTCCCTGACCTGTTTCCTTTATAATAAACATGTTAACTTTAGTGATGCAATTTCCTGAGTTCTGTGAGTCATTCTAGTTAATTATGAAACTTGAGAAAGAAGTCATGCGAACCCTCGAATTTATAGCTGGTTGGTCAAAAATGCAGATGGCCCCTGGGACTTGCAACTGATGTCTCAAGTGGGGGCAGTTTTGTGAGATTGAGTCTTAACTTGTGAGGTCTGAGCTAACTCTGGATAGTTAGTGTCAGAATCAAATTGAATTGTTGGAAACCCTATTCATAGTGAAGAATTGGAGCATTGGTTGTTGCTATGGAAAAAGTATATATACCGGCTGCCTTTACTTTTAGAGCATAGCATATGCATCTTATACCCCATTCCTTGTTATTGCAGCTTTAAGATACAACCAAGACAGAAAAAATGTGTACAGAAAATAAACATTTGGCATCCTTGAGAGTTTCTAGGCTGCATGGGAACTACTTCAGTAGACTACAGCCTGGTACACTGGGCATTTTGTCAACAACATAAAAGATTAAGTGCTACTTTTATCTGGACTTTTATATTTTATATCTAGATGTCTACATGACCCAAAACACCATCAGTTTTGTGCAGGAAGCCCTAAATATGAACCGATACTTTTCCTAACAATGTTTTAAGGGTTGCTTTAGTGAGTGATAAGCCTCACATTTGGAGGTGACATGCTGCTGTCTTTAAAGGGCTGTGAAGAGGAATAGCTTGGAATTATTTGGTAACACAAATATTACTGATTCATAAATAAAAATAAAGACACATTAATATCAAAGCCATACTTTTGTTGGCTCACAATGTTTATCTGCTGACCAGGGCCTCTAATCCTCAGCAAATATCTACTCTCTTCCAAGTCCTTAGTTGAATTCTCAGCATATGCTGTGGAGGGTTTTTGTGTTTCTTTGCTGGGCACTATTATCATTCTTCAGTGCTCTTCTTCTGAAAACCATGGTTTCTCTTGGTGTTCCACAATGCTCCATATATTAACAGTTCCCTGGAGGGTGTCAACTTTGATTGTCACAGCAGGTACATCTAGTGCTCTGTTAATTGGCTACTATGTGCAATATCTTCTCCAACCTTTTCACTGAACCCATTGAACACCTAAGTCATCAAAGCTGTATTCTGTTCCATGGCAGAGCTAGAAAGAGTGAATCATTCCTTTTATGCTGTAATGTAATTACATGACTGATGAAGGATAAATGCTTGGTTGCAATGTATTCCAAGGCTTAATCAAACAGCACTCAGTATGCTTACTTAACAGTCACCTCTTCTCAAAGATCTGGTTATACAATGTCAAGGACAGAAAAAAGAAAACACATTTCAAAAATTGCCAATCAGCTGGGCTTAAAAGTACTCTTTGTACCTCCTGAAGATCAGTACATGATTTCTACATCAATTTCATGACATCTAGCTATTTCTTACCTTAGGGTTAATTCTTTCATAGAGAAGTCTGGTTCCCTGCAAACAGACAGTAACTCGCCATAGTGGTTTGTCAAGCACTGTAAGATGAGGATAAACCTCCAGAATTAGACAGAACTTGAAATTTGTTGCAATGAGTCTCTAGCTTTTAAAAAACAGAAATCCCTGGGAACTTATTTTAATAATTCACTGGATGGTTACTGCCTATGCTGGATTTAATGTAACTTAACCTAAAACTTCCTGAAATAAGCATAATATTCAAAGTTAAGGCAGTAGGCTGTAAGCACAGAAAGATTACTTTCATGTATAATGCTACAGCAAGTCATTTGTATCTGTGATTTCTTGAAAAAACAAAAACAAAACAAAACAAAAAACAGAAAACTTTTCTTCTGACAATGCATTTCATTTCAGGAACATCTAAACCGTAGTTGCTAAAGACAAGGAATATGAAGAGTCCAGCTCTTTGCTAAGATTTCTAGTTTGATTTTAGATTTCCCCGAATGTTCCAGTCTTAGTTCACCTTTATTTTGGTCCTTAGACTTTGGAGAAGAAACATACCAAGGTCACTGTGATCGTTATTCTCTTAGGTACCACCAATGTTTATTTTTAATTTGCGCCTGGTAAATAAAGCTTTAATAAGATTTTAATGGCATGTTGGACACACTTCAGTGTCCAGAGATGTGGCATCATATTCAGGAATGTCATTATCTAGATTAATTATCAATAGCGGACAGATATCATTAGTGCAATGTAAAAATGAGAGAGATTGTAAATGAAATTTTCTAGGCAGAGAAGCCAGAGAAAAACCACATCTGAATTGCAACTATTTAGTATTTCTAAAATCTTTTCTTCCTTATTTATTTATTTATTTATTGTGATGTGTGAATTATTGCTGTTGAGAATCTGCCTAAAATAATTCTGGAAAGGGACTTTAGTTAGCTTCATTTCTAAGGTCAACTTATTCTCCTTAAAAAACTAGACACGTGTCTGGGCTTCTAGTCTTTAAGAGGAACAAAGAACACAATCTTCTCAGTACTTACTTTCTCTTCTGAATTTTGTTGTGCTCACACAAAGAAAGGTTAAAGTGTATTATGGCATGGTCTTTGCGTAATTGACAAAATCTACTCACAACTTGATCTAATTTTAACATTTGCAGTATGTAACTAAAAATGGTCCAGGAGAAAGCTATCTTTAAAGAGAAAATATTTCATCCCTCTGTCAAGGGGTCTCCATACTCTATAATACCTAACCATCATGTCACATTATTGCGTTTCATTATGCATGTTTGCTTTTAAATATTATAATTAACATGTACATGTTTATTATCTGCACAGGATAATCTACTACCAGATTAGTGGAAAACAGTTTAGACATTTAGAGAAGAATTAATGTTATTATGTTCATTTTGGGGGCTGAATACAAACATACCTATTTGATTTTGTCAAATCTAAATGCCTGGATTATAAAATACATCATTATTGTATGTGCCACATTGGAAAGAAAAAATGTCTACACTGTAACTTTTAGTTTTAGCACTAATCTATAGGATAATGCAATCTCTCTGAAGACATTTTAAATGGCAATTACACTCAGCATCTGTAGTTTTAACAATGTAGATAACTCAGTTGAAGGAATGACATTGACGGTAGCTATGATCAAGTTTAATGACTGGCAGAAAATGACAAGTATGTCACCCTTGTTGTCTGAATCACAGTGATCATAAGATGAATCATGATTTCAGTGATATAAAAATGCAAAATAATAGACTTTATAATTTTAGTATTTTAAATCCTAGCTTCAGCCTCACTATCCTTTTTGCTTGAACAAACTACTTTAGTTTTTTTTTTTTTTTAGTTACTTATTTTATTCTGAAAATGGACATGACATAACAAGGGTACCCACCGTGTCATATTGTTGTGAAATTGGATGAAAGTCATCCTCAGAAGCAGATGGTAAAACTCCTTCTTCAATCTGTGTATGTGCTCAATAAATGCTGACTTTTAGCAGCAGTAGCAGCAGCAGCTGCTGCTACAGCCAAGTGCTATACAGAGTTATTGTGCCTAGGTTACAAGCGTGTTCTGCAAATTTACCAACTTGTGAGCTTGGAAAAATTGTTTAACCTTACTGAGTTCAATGATGTCATTTCCTTATAATATATGAGGATGAAAATTCCCTTATATGATTTAATAAAAATCTGTGCCTGATAAAGCAGTTGTGCTACTTTGCAGTTTTATTGCTAACTGGAGAATGTTCCTCTTACATAACATATCCATCTGGAATGCTGCTTGTGATGTAGAGAATTGCCAGACTTAAAAATCCATATAAAATGATCTGGCCTTTAGTTAATGACTCTGGACATCTTAAAGACAAAGAATTACACATAAACTTTTGAATCTTTTTTACTTCACTGTGCAATTTATGTGGCATTCAAGCATAGAGCAGTGGTTGCAAATAAATATATAATTTATATTTGCTTCTATATACTTCACTCTCTTTAACGGCCAGTGGTAGTGGTAGCGTAGAAAGAATAATAAACTCACATGAATAATTTTTAAAATTTATATAATAAATAAAATTACTGGGTAAGACGAAGTATACTTGGATAATACATAATAAAAAATCATATTGGATTACGCAGTTAAAATGGAAGAGCATTTTATAAAGAGTTTTTTTTTTTTTTTGGTAGTTTGTGTAGTTTGTGATAAAGTGTCCCTGAAAAATTCACTGTTTTAAGTTCAAGGCTATAGACCACGTAATACAGTACCAAGAAAATTAAATGTGTGTCCAACTAGCAAAATGCTGTAAGTGAGTTTGAAGCCCTCTAGAGAACACATCAGTCAACAATATGCCATTAACTTAGCTCAAGTTGTGTGCCTCAGCCCCATATGGGAAAGAATTACTGGGGATCCCAAGGTTAAGAAATGCTTTAATTTGGTAACACAGCAGATCTATTATGTTTATGCAGCAACCTCATTTAATACAGTTTGTTTTGAATATAATTAGTTCTAAAATGTAAGTAAAATTGATACTGGATTTGTTCCATCATCATGGAGCTTGGGTTTCAGAAAATTCTTGATATTCTGAAATTGTGAAGAAATTATTTGTTAAAATATAATTTTTTGAGAGTTCTTTAGATGTTGGCAGACCTTCATAAAAGACTTTGAACACAAAAAGGACTTGCACATAATTTCTATTTTTGTGAAATAACAATTATTGTCAACTTAAGTATTTTCATGTATATCTTCAGGATGTTATTTTAATTCCCATTGCACTAATGAGAACATCAAAGATCAGAAAAGATAAATAAATTGCCTTAAATCCAAAAGCTAGTATGTGGTGAATCTGACAGTTGAACTGAGTAAGTTTTCTCCAAGGCCTTTATGTCCATCATGACATTCAGATCTGATGTGAAGGAAAGCTATCTGACAACGGAATTAGAAACCTCTGGTTTGCTGGCTCTAGATTTTCTAGTACTGGTAAGAAAAGTTAGGTTTTGGGTCAAGTGTTCTCGCCTACTATGTAGGACTGTTGGAATTAACAAGTAAAAATAGAGAACATTCAGTTAAATACAAATTTTAGATAAGCAATTAAGTATTTTAGTACAAATATGTCTCAAATATTTCATTCAGCATACTCATACTAAAAATATATTCCTGACTTTTCTGAAGTTCAAAATTAACTTGGAGTCCTATATTTTATCTGGCAACCCTATTATGTAGAATAAGGGAACACAAAGCATCAGAAGACAGATTTTCCTTTTCTTTCAATAATTTAAAGTCATAGTTTAAAAGAGACAGAAACACAAACACATGAACCGTTTTAAGGTAATATTGCTCACTGAAGTGGGTTGGTATGACTCACAAAAGTTTCCTTCCCCTACCTCCCATCTTCTTTTCGTTACAGATGCATTTTACAAATCTGGTACGTATGCCTTCTTAGTGAAAAGTAGGACAATGACTATCTTCCATTGTCTACTTTGTTGATTAAAAAAATATGAAGAGATTCAAAAGATGTTTAAAATAGTTCTGTCAGAATTTCCCTGCAGTTTAAAAAGATCAAAGATTACTCTGAAAGAATAATAGGCATAAAATTCAGAAAGGCAGAGAGGGATTGTCTCCAAAGCCAGATTCAGCAGCCATCAGGCAACATGTGCTCTGAATGGAGGAATTTAGGGGCCAATATACATGTATCTAACACAATTGAAAGATTTCCTGGAGAAGGTATGCTAAACAGAACTTTAAACAAATTCTATGATGCAAAAAAAAAAAAAAGGTCTTTCTATCATATCTTATGAAAACACCCTTGTTCATGTTCTAAAATCAGTGACAGGTGGACTGGTGTTTATCTGCGTGTATCTGATAAACTTTAGACCATTTGTCTATACAGCTTCATATGAACATTGGTGCACGGATTTGCAGTCAGCCAGGAGAGATTGTGCATTATTCTCAAGGCAAGGACATAGCTCTCATTCTGTTAATAGAAACTGCTGCACAATGAGGGACAAACACATTTCAGAGTGGGGGATATCTGAAAGTTTTAGAAGAATGTTAGTTTTAACAAATATGGGTTTGGCTCCTGAGAAGTATGAAACAGGTAGTAATGAATAGGTAAAGGAAAAAGTACAATTTGGAACAGCATTTAATATACTCATTATTAAGGCACAAATAATAAAAAGTAGCATTTTGCATAGCGCATGAAAGTTTTAAATCACTCTATTTAAAATGTTAACACTTCAGTAAATTATCTGCACCAATTAGGATATGCTACGCATCAGTAACTCCAAAACACAGTTACTTGAGAAAAGGATTATTTCTCACTCTTGTCTAATGTGGGTTTTTAAGTTTTCTTCTCATCACAGCCATTCGGGTACCTAGACTGATAGAGCAGCCACCATCTTGATTCTGGTCAGTTGCCAGGCAAAAACGAAAAGTGTTCTGGATATTCTAGCACTGCTAATTCTATGCTTGCTCACACTCAATCATTTCTCTTCAAATTTATGGGACAGAACTAGTATCAAAGCCCAATGAAATCACAAGGAGGCAAGACAGTATAAACTCACCATGATTGTAGAATTTGGAAAGTTTAAGTATTTTGCTAACAGTAATAAGAGCATTTATAGTAACCATTATTATTTCCTTTATTTTAATATCAACAAATGTCAAATAGTTTAAGTGATAATCTCAGAAGTGCTTTCTACAACAGGTGGAGCTAATCGATGAAACCAGTGAGAACCAAGAGTGGTCTGCATTGGATTTAAGACTACAGCTACATATTTAAGGAGACGTGTAGCATGTAACATTAAAGTGACTAAAAATTGGCAAAACTGAGTCCTGTTTGTCAAAAACACATATTTTGATCATGTTATGCCAGCAACTATCTGCAGCTTGAATGAAACAGCAGTGAGCACAACAGACACTGCCAGTGCTCTGTGGGATTTAGTCTTGCAATGCTAAAATATTACTCTCAATCACTGACAAATATGTTGTAAAGACAGAATCTATAGAATCTAAGTAAAATATATGCAAAATAATCCTCAAATGTGGAAAAAAGGGTAAATGAAGCATGCTAGTATCTTGGCAACATCAAAAGAATGAAGCAACCTGAATCTAAGAATAGAAAAGACAGAGTTAGCCTTTCCTTTCGGCCGGAACTGCCATCTACCAGTAATTCGCCAAAATGATGAACACAAAGGGAAAGAGGAGAGGCACCCGATATATGTTCTCTAGTCCTTTTAGAAAACATGGAGTTGTTCCTTTGGCCACATATATTGAATCTATAAGAAAGGTGATATCGTGGACATCAAGGGAATGGGTACTGTTCAAAAAGGAATGCCCCACAAGTGTTGCCATGGCAAAACTGGAAGAGTCTACAATGTTCCCCAGCATGCTTTTGGCATTGTTGTAAACAAACAAGTTAAGGGCAAGATTCTTGCCAAGAGAATTAATGTGCGTATTGAGCACATTAAGCACTCTAAGAGCCGAGATAGCTTCCTGAAACGCGTGAAGGAAAATGATCAGAAAAAGAAAGAAGCCAAAGAGAAAGGTACCTGGGTTCAACTGAAGCGCTAGCCTGCTCCATCCAGAGAAGCACACTTTGTGAGAACCAATGGGAAGGAGCCTGAGCTGCTGGAAACTATTCCCTATGAATTCATGGCATAATAGGTGTTAAAAAAAAAATAAAATAAAAGACCTCTGGGCTGAAAAAAAAAAAGACAAGACAAGACAGAGTTAAAATAAAATAATTTCTTGAGTATTTTTTCATCCAAACGTTAGCACGAATGATACTCATTTAAATACATTTAAGTGATTCGCTGTGTCTCAGTTGTGAAAAGGAACACTTATTGAGTCAGCAAAATTCAATACTGTACATCACCTCTGGACGGAAGGTTGTTTTGTGTAAGCTTACTCCCCAATTAAAAGCAGTTGTTGAAAAATAAAACATGAGCACGTGGAAGTGAATACATTTGTGGATACACGGCTGAATCTTTTCTGATTTCTAATATCTAGCATCTAATTATCACAGAGTGTTCTAGATCCCCAGGTTCATTGATAAAATCAAAATGGTTAACAATTCTCTTAGAAATCAATTTTACTCCAGCAGAAGAGGGTGTCCCATATGTAATCCAATTTTACATGTACAGAAACAGATTCCAAATAAACAAATTTCCCTTGTGAACAATAGCACCTTTTGGGGGGTTAGTCATTGCTGCATTTTCATAGTAGTTATTTTATAAATTATTTTAAAATTCAAAAAATTCACTAAGAAGAATAAGAAATTAATTCCAACCCTTTGTGTAATTTTTTTAAAAAAGAATTCATTTGTTTATTGAAAAGAGTGACCAGTGAATACCAAACAGAACTCTTAAATATGGGGAAAAAGTAGCTTTGAAAATGGAGTCCTAAAATAAAAAGCTCTTTAATGTACAGTTTTGCTCAATGCCTTGGCCTGATTCTGAAGTGTAGTTAATGCATTCAGGTAACAACAACACAGTTACAAAGAGTGTAACTTAAAGAGGGAGACACTGCTTTTTAGGAGACGAGTCCTTGAAGATACTCTAAGAAAAATAATGAATCCAGTTGTCCATACTGTGTAAATCAGATGCTAATATCAAAAACCACTCTTCTCTCTCATCCAGATTTTCACAAAATAAGTATCTTATATTTCTCAAAGTAAGAAAAGAAAATAATAAAATTATTTTGGTAGCGTTTGTCCGTTAAAAGAAGAAATAACTCTTAAGAATAGTTACTTTTCCTGAAAAAAATAATAAAAGCATATGTTTTAGAAACCAACTGAATATAATAAATCATCATTCATCCTTCATCAAATACAGAGGCAAAAGAGAAACATATATGAAAGAAAATAAAGAGAAAGGAGGAGCACCTTATGAAGAAAATGTTGAATAGGAAGAAAGGAAGAGAAAGTACGAGAAACAGAGGGAAAACTGCTGGTCAGGAGCTGGGGTCAAAGATCTCTCTCTCTTCCTGCCTAAGAATGTCTGATCTCCAAAAGTTTGATGTGAGAGCTATAGAGGATGCTTAGTACAGTGAGAGAATTATTTTTAAAGGCTGTTCATTGTCACTTTATTCAATCAAGGTTTATGCTTATAAATCAAATAGAATCTGGGTGATATCAAGATTCAGGGTCAAGTTCTCAAGAACTCTAGTTGTGTGACAGTGAAATTTATTGAGATATAAATTCGTTTTTTATGAACTACTGCTATAAAATAATCAGAAAGAACAATCTTTATGCTCCCCAGAAACTTTGGGAGAAAAAGTTTTCATTCTGTTTAAAACACCCTAACCTCTTTTGCCTTCTTTTCTATGATTCAGCAAAGAGGTGTAGGATACGTGTTTCTTAAAATTAGAAGAAGTTATGAGAAGATAATTTATCTTCTTGTGCATGTTGAAAGGGAAAAGCAAACAAAGATTATGTTTGAAGTTTTTAGGAGGAGGAAGAGATGGGAATGACTTGGAGATAGACTAAGAATCAATATCCTTCAAGGCTGGATAGTGTGTTAAAAACTGTGAATTCCACAAATGGTAGAGTTTCATGACAGATTCCTCATTATAGATTCAGAAAGATGATAAAAGCTTCAGAGGCAATATTAAATGGTTCCATAGAACAGTTGGACCTCAGAAACCAATCCTCCCAGCCTTAAAAATAATACAATATAGTAGATGTGTGTATTATTCTGTTCTCACACTGCTACAAAGAACTGCCTGCAAGTGTTTAATTGACTCACAGTTCTGTAGGTTGTATAGGAAGCATGGTTGTGGAGGCTTCAGGAAATTTACAATCATGGCAATAGGGTGAAAGGGAAGCAAGCACCTTCTTCATGTGGCAGAGCAGGAGAAAGAGAGTAAAGGGGGAAGTGCTACACACTTAAAAAAAAAACAGATTTCATGAGAACTCACTCACTATCATGAGAACAGTAAGGGGAGAGTCTGCCCCCATGATTCAACCACTTCCCATGTTTCAATCAGTTCCTCCTCTGATACATGAGAATTACAATTCAACATGAGATTTAAATGGGGACACAGAGCCAAACCATATCATTCTGCCCAGCCCCTCCCAAACCTCATGTCCTTTTCACATTTCAAAATGCAATCATGCCTTCTCAACATTTCCCCAAAGTCTTAACTCATTCCAGCAGTAACTCAGAAGTCCAAGTCCGAAGTCTCATTTGAGACAAGTCCCTTTTTCCTATAAGCCTGTAAAAATCAAGCAAAGTTAGTTACTTCTGAGACACAATAGGGTTATAGGCATTGGATAAATGATCCCATTCCCAGTGGAAGAAATTGGCCAAAAACAAGGGGCTACAGGCACCATGCAAGTCTGAAACACAGCAGAGGTGTCATTAAACCTTAAAACTCCAAAATATTATTCTTTGACTCCATATCTCACATCCAGGCCACAGTGACACAAGAGGTGGACTGTCAAGAACTTGGGCAGCTTCACCCCTGTGGCTATGCAGGTTACAGCTCCTGAAGTTACTTTCACAGGCTGGTGTTGAATGCCTATGGCTTTTCCAGGTGCACGGTGCAAGCTGTCAGTGGATCTACCACTGTGGGGTCTGGAGGACACGGGCCCTCTTCTTACAGGTCCACTAGGCAGTGCCCCAGTGGGGACTCTGTGTGAGGACTCCAACCCCACATTTCCCCCCATCACTGCCCTAGTAGAGGGCCTTCATGAGTGCTCCACCCCTGTAGTCAACTTCTGCCTGGACACCTAGGCATTTCCATACATCCTCTGAAGTCTAGATGTAGGCTTCCAAACCTCAACCCTTGCCATCTTCTTACCCACAGGCCCAACACCACGTGGAAGCCACAAAGACTTGGAGCTTGCACCCTCTAAAGGAATGGCGCAAGCTGTACCTTGGCCTCTTTTAGCCATGGCTGGAGTTGGAGTGGCTAGGATGAAGGGTGTCCTGTCCTGAGGCTGCACAGATCAGTGAGGCCCTGGGTCTGGCGCACAAAATCACGTTCCCCCCCAGTCCTCCAGGCCTATGATGATAGGGGCTGCCACAAAGATCTCTGAAATGTCCTGGAGGCATTTCCCCCATCGTCTTGACTATTAACATTCAACTCCATTTTACTTAAGCAAATTTCTGAAGCCTTGGATTTCTCCCCAGAAAATGCATTTTTCTTTCTACCACGTGGTTGGGCTGCAAATTTTTCAAATTTGTATGCTCTGCCCTCTTTTTAAATATAAGTTCTAGATTCAGATCATTCCTTTGTTTATGTAAATAAGCATAGGCTTTTGGAAGTAGCCAGGCCACATATTGAATGGTTTACTGCTTAGAAATTTCTTCTGCCAGATACCCTAAAGCGTCTCTCTCAAGTTCAAAGTTCTACAGATCTCCAGATCATGGGTACGATACTGCCAGTCTCTTTGCTAAAGCATAGCAAAAGTTACCTTTACTCCTGTCCCCAATAAATTTCTCATCACTTTATGAGACCACCTTAGCCTGGACTTCATTGTCCATATCACTATCGGCATTTTGTTCAAAACAATTTAACAAGTCTCTAGGGACTTCCAAACCTTCCCTCTTCTTCCTGTCCTCTCCTGAGCCTTCCAAACTGTTCCAACCTTAGCCTGTTACTGAGTTCCAAAATCACTTCCACATTTTCAGGTATCTTTATAGCAATGCCCCACTTTCCTGGTACCAATTTTCTTAATTAGTTTGTTCTCACTCTGCTATAAAGAATTACCTCAGACTAGGTAATTTATAAAGAAAAGAGATTTAATCAACTCAGTTCTACAGGCTATACAGGAGGCATGGTTGTGAAGGTCTCAGAAAGCTTATGGTGATGATGGAAAGGCAAAGTAGAAGCAAGCACCTTCTTCACATTGCAGAGTAAGAGGAAAATAGTGAAGCACTACACACTTTTAAACAATCAGATTTCATGAGAACTCATTCACTATGATGAGAACAGCATGGAAGGAGACCACCCCCATGATTCAATCACCTCCCACCAGGCAACTCCAGACATATGGGCATGACAATTAGACATGAGATTTGGGTGGGGACACAGAGTCAAACCAGTGAGGCTGGGGTAAGCTGCAGGAAAAAACAATTTCTAAGTCTCAAATGCCTGTCACAAGAAATGTTTATGACTACCCATCCTACTTGTTGTACAGCCCTGTCTCACATAGTTACTCTGCAACTCAAACTAATAGAGCCTCTTCCATCTCAACATTGGCTTCATGCTTGATGAAGTGCAGGAAAAGAGTACAGTAAAAGCTCAGACCTGGTCTTCTACGGTTTAGCTTTAAAGTGACACACGCCCATTTTACTCACAGCCCTTTGACCAGAATGTGACATATGGCCTCACTTAACTGTAAGACAGAGAATGAACACATGGGTGAAAATTCACTCATTGCTAAACAGTACAGCCTCTAAAGAGTACAGTCTCCAATATATTTCTAGGGTCCATAAGAATCTTTAGAGCTTATATAGAATTGAACAATAAGCATTTTAAAGGTAGCCACATAAACTGTTTTCCTGTGGATCAATTGCCTAGGACATTCACAGATTCAGAGAATGAAGGTAAATCTAATAACATTTAAGATTAAAACTATTGCTATACAGTCAGAGTGGAGACTAAGAATCAAAACTGACCTCAATTAAAGAAAATAATGCAATATTTTTCTTATCTGACTGGGCTTCTGGAGTTACTCATGCATACTACTGTCAAAGGATTTGACAAAAGATGTGATCTTAAAAAATGTATAAAATGAAAGGCTACCTCTGCTCACTCAAGATTTTGGTCTCACTCTGGGAGTGGAGACATGTCTTTTGTTTATTAAAAGACTCTACAATGTATCAAAAAAAACAAAAACAAAAACTGGAAATGCCTATTGCACACCTGGAGAAGACATAATTAAAACAACTGGCCTGTAATCTGTTCCATTTTTGATTACTAAGCAAATGCTTTCAAGGAAAAAAGTAGGCAAGTAACCTAGTCTAGTCTCTTTAGAAACAGAAAAATTGGGTCTATTTGATTCTTCTCTCTTTCCTTCTTTATTAGTCTTGCTAGTGGTCTATCAATTTTGTTGATCTTTTCAAAAAACCAACTCCTGGATTCATTGATTTTTTGGAGGGTTTTTTTTGTGTCTCTATCTCCTTCAGTTCTGCTCTGATCTTAGTTATTTCTTGCCTTCTGCTAGGTTTTGAATGTGTTTGCTCTTGCTTCTCTAGTTCTTTCAATTGTGATGTTAGGGTGTCATTTTCAGATCTTTCCTCCTTTCTCTTGTGGGCATTAATGCTATAAATTTCTCTCTACACACTGCTTTAAATTTGTCCCAGAGACTGTGGTATGTTGTGTCTTTGTTCTCATTGGTTTCAAAGAACGTTCTCTGCTTTCATTTGTATGTACCTCAGTAGCTCAGGGGCAGACGTTCAGTTTCATTGTAGTTGAGTAATTCTGAGATGATTTTCCCCTTAATCCTTGACTTCCTAGTTGATTGGCACTGTGCTGAGAGACAGTTTGTTATACTTTGCTGCTTTTGACATTTACTGAGGATGCTTTACTTCCAACTACTGGTGGGTCAACTTGGAATCAGTGGTGATGGGTGCTGAGAAGAAGTAATCGGTTGATTTGGTGGTGAGAGTTCTGTAATGTCCATTAGGTCCGCTGGTGCAGAGCTGAGACACATGCACACGTATGTTATGTGGCACGATTCCACAATACGCAAGACTGGAAACCAACCCAATATGTCCATCAGTGCACAGACTTGGATTGAAAAGTGGTACATACGACGCCCATGGAATAGCAATGCCACCATAAAAATAAAGGATGAACTTTATGTCCTTTGTAGGGACATAGATGAAGCTGGAAATAATCATTCTGAGCAAACTATCGCAAGGTCAGAAAACCAAACACCACATGTTCTCACTCATAGGTGGGAACCGAACAATGAGAACACTTGGACATAGGATGGGTGACCATCACACACTAGGGCCTGTCGTGGGGTGTGGGGAGGGGGTAGGGATAGCATTAGGAGATATACCTAATGTAAATGATCAGTTAATGAGTGCAGCACACCAACATGGCACATGTATTCATATGTAACAAACCTGCACGTTGTGCACATGTACCCTAGAATTTAAGGTATAATAATAATAATAATAATAAAAGAAACCTAATAACTGGGAATCTGGGAGACATATACTGATGATACTCTATAGAAGGAAAGTTCACATGTATGGAGTACTCTTCACAGATGTCCCTGGTTTTGGATTGCAGATGGTAAACGAGCATACAATCTATGAATTTTTAAGGTACAGTTCCCTGGATGAAGTCATTTATGTCATTTTCCACCTTAAGTCATCAAGGTATACAACATTCTTGGATGTGTTTCATAACCTATGTCCTCCATACTGTGTGAAGTGACTCACAAAACTTACATAAGGACCTAGTCTGTTATTCAGTACCTGAGAAGGTATATCCAATCCAGGAAAGCAGGCTCTAGGAAGTTGTGTATGATAATTCAGATCTCTTCTCCTTGATGAGAGTGTTACAAAATTAGTTTAACTAGTGCAGGGACACCTATTTTATCTGGTATTTGTCTCATGGAGTGCCTCCTTAATGCTTTTATCTTTGGATTTATTAGTAACACTTAAAACTGAGTAAGCTCCCTGAATCTTGTTCTGATTCAACAACCTGATTCATTGCATTGACTCCAATTACCTTAAATACCGCCGTTATTTCTGCCGTTAATTTTGTTATCTATATTACTATGATTTTATCCTCTGCCCTTTAGAAAGTGTCCTGTTCATTCCTTCCTTTACATGTCCCTCCGTGGCTGTCTCCCTTTTAGAAGTAGCACTCACAGAGCTAACTATAGCCACCTGATTCCTTCACAACCTTCAAGGCACAGCTTCAATGTAATTTCCTCAAAGAAGCGTTCCCCGACATCCCCAAAAAGCCCAGCTGCTATATTCCATAAACATATAGCACCCCACACTTTCCTTCGAGATGTTCATCACTGTTACAACTATTTGCTTCATGTACATGTCTCCTCATCAGATTGGAGTTCCAAGATTTAGGACTATGCTTGTTTTGTTCACCTCTATAGTTTCAGGATCCAGTGTGGTGCATGGCTTAAACGTTATATGCGGTAAAAGAGATATGAGACCAGCATGCCCAGTGTTTCATAGTACCTATGAGTATTTATGTTTCTAAAACTAAGATTATTCAACATTATTCAGCATCTACTTTCCCTTACTTATAAAATTTGTTTTTGAAACCAGAAATTGGAATGATAATTAATTCTGCTTAATTTCAGTTGAAGTTCTAAAGGCAGAAAACAATATATTAGGTGTTAGGCTACCAATGAAGAACACAGAATATGCTAGGAATTATAAAACTCGTCTGTCAACTTCAGAGTCCACTCTCTCCAGTCTATGAAGTGGTGGGAGTGGAGGAATCAAAAAGAGAATATATATTTGGAAAAAGGTGTCAAAATTCTGTGCTTTCTAGTCTACCCTCACCTTCATCCCTGGAAGTCAGGTATTTCTCCCTCATCTTAAACCAGGTAAATATAAATGCAAGGGATATGTATCGCCTGGTGTTTAGGAAATATTAGGAGATTAACTCTTTGCTTAAATGTTGCCTTATTGAGATAGTCACTGGATGTCAAATTTAAAACAGCAAACGACATATTCACTCCTGCACTACTCACTTACCTTTCACTGCTTTGTATTTCTCCACAGTACTACTTCATTCCTGATACATTGTAAATTTATGCATTACTTCAGTTCTTGGTTTCTTCGTTAATAGCATATACATTCTGCAGGGTCAGGGTTTTTCTCTCTTATATTTACTGTTATAACCTCAGAATCTAAAATATTGACATACACACAAAAGATGTTCAATTACGATTTGTCAAATAAATGAAAGAATATTAAAGGCAACGTTTTTGAGCTGTAACTGTCTATTGGGAAAACATAATGCAAAAGCTATATCGGAGGATGAATTTCACATTTACTGATGGTGGGACAAAGATGAATGAGTTTCTTTATGTATTAAATGTACCCATAAGAGAGGATCAGTGCCACCTCAAAGTGAAAATTTCATTATGCATTAATGGGCAGAAAGTCACAAATGAGCAAAAGTCACGTATAGCCTGCAAGAACAGAGATGTGGTTGACGTCAAGGAAGTAGAATCTAGCAGTCCCTACAACACACTAGAGAAAGTCAGCAATTACATATCTGTCACCCAGAGGAGCTGGGTGACAGATGACACTGTGCTAACCATGTAAACCCAGGCCATATCTCCTTACTATCATTTAACTGAATAGCAGCAGTTAATAAACAGCAGCAATAAATAGAGATGGTAGAATAAAGCAAGAAAAAATCTATCATGGATCTCCCTGTTCTATCATAAGCCTTCAACGTAGATTCCATTCCTAGAAGTCTAATTTGGCTAAGAATTCTGAGTTTTAATGTCATTGGCTAGCTATCATGTGATTACTAGTTGAGAAGTGGATATATTTTGTAGTAAAATTAAGTAATTTTTTTTTTTTTTTTTTGCCATGTAAGAACCATCTGTCCAGGGACAGGGAAGTCCTGAAAAATTAGAATAAATAAAATAGAGAAGAAGCAATTTTAGAAGGAATTGTGATTGAGAATTTTCAAGAATTCATATAGGATATGAATTCACAGATTTAGAATGTCAAGCAGATTATATACACACACACAACACACACACACACACACACACACACACATATTTTCTTTCTTTCTTTTTTTTTTTTTTTTGAGACAGAGTCTCGCTCTGTCGCCCAGACTGGAGAGCAGTGGCTGGATCTCAGCTCACTGCAAGCTCCACCTCCCGGGTTCACGCCATTCTCGTGCCTCAGCTTCCAGAGTAGCTGGGACTACAGGCGCCCGCCACCTCGCCCTGCTAGTTTTTTGTATTTTTTAGTAGAGACGGAGTTTCACCATGTTAGCCAGGATGGTCTCGATCTCCTGACCTCGTGATCCACCCGTCTCGGCCTCCCAAAGTGCTGGGATTACAGGCTTGAGCCACCGTGTCCAGGCCAGAATAAATTTTAAAAACTCCAGTCTAGATCAATTCACAGTGAAACTACAAAACACTAAAAATAAAAAAGTAACATGTTATTGCCAAAGCAGCAGCAAATCAACATACAATAGAATAAAGTCTTCTGATAGAGACATATATTTTCAAAATCTTGAAGGGACACTAAAAATCACTGAGAAAGATGGAACCACTCAATAAAATTTTGTTGGAACACTTGGTTTTCCATATAGGAGAAAAGAAAAAAGAAAATTGAATTATTTTCTGACATCATATACAAAAACTAATGCTAGATAATCAAAGTGCTTAAAAGTATGTACAAGTATTTAAATCCTTACAGAAAATAATAAAATAATACAAAAGAATAATGTCCTTTGTAGTAAGAGGTAATTTCTAAATTAAAATTACAAAAATCGAAAAAAATAGCAAGATGGCCAAATAGGAACAGCTCCAGTCTCCAACTCCCGGCGCGAGTGACACAGAAGACCGGTGATTTCTGCAGTTTCAACTGAGGTACTGGGGTCATCTCACCGGGGAGTGCTGGACAATCGGTGCTGGTCAGCTGCTGCAGCCCGACCAGGAGAGCTGAAGCAGGGCGAGGCATTGCCTCACCTGGGAAGCACAAGGGGGAAGGGATTCCCTTTTCCTAGCCAGGGG
>NW_016805866.1:3955819-3985359 GCF_001698545.2 Rhinopithecus bieti | reverse complement strand
TAAAGACTTGGAATCAACCCAAATGTCCATCTGTGACAGACTGGATTAAGAAAATGTGGCACATATACACCATGGAATACTATGCAGCCATAAAAAAGGATGAGTTTGCGTCCTTTGTAGGGACATGGATGCAGCTGGAAACCATCATTCTTAGCAAACTATCACAAGAACAGAAAACCAAACACCGCATGTTCTCACTCATAGGTGGGAACTGAACAATGACATCACTTGGACTCGGGAAGGGGAACATCACACATCAGGGCCTATCATGGGGAGGGTGGAGGGGGGAGGGATTTCATTGGGAGTTACACCTGATATAAATGATGAATTGATGGGTGCTGACGAGTTGATGGGTGCAGCACACCAACATGGCACAAGTATACATATGTAACAAACCTGCATGTTATGCACATGTACCCTAGAACTTAAAGTATAATAATAAATAAATAAATAAATAAATAAATACAATAAAATGCAAAAAATAATTTTCTCTTCCATGCTACGTGGTTTGGGTCCTTCTGGAGCTTGGCTGTAGAGGAAGGTAGAAGGACAATGTTAAAATCCAGACTAGCGGCTGGGCGCGGTGGCTCATGCCTGTAATCTCAACACTTTGGGAGGCTGAGATGGGTGGATCACCTGAGGTCAGGAGTTCAAGGCCAGCCTGGCTAACGTGGTGAAATCCTGTCTCTACTAAAAAATACAAAAAAATTAGCTGGGCGTGGTGGTGGGTGCCTGTAATCCCAGCTACTCAGGAGCGGAGGCAGGAGAATTGCTTGAACCTGGGGTGAGGAGTTTGCAGTGAGCCAAGATCGCGCCACTGTACTCCAGCCTCAGCAACAAGAGTGAAACTCCGTCTCAAAAAAATAAAAAATAAAAAATAAATTACAAAAATCCAGTAGTACAATTTTACGAAGTAGATCAATTTGATCATTTGAAAATTATATACTGTGTCACCTCAAAAACATGATAAAAAAGCAGAAAGACAAGCTACACATTGGAAAAATTATTTTAAGGGAAACTAATAAGCAGAATAGTCTAAAAGGAACCCTACAAATCAGTCTGGAAAAAAAAGACAAAAATTCAATAGAAAAAAATGTGCAGATGATATAAACACAAAGAGAAAACTCCAAATGAGAAATAATTATAAAATAGGTTGTCCAAACTTATCTGAATCACAGGAATAAAAAAAGAGATACCTTTTTATAGCCACTGCATTTCCAAATATAAAGTGTGATAAAACAAAATGTTAAAAATGGTGTGGATCAATTAAAATTCATATACACTAAATTTGATAGTATCTTGGAAAGTTAAATAGTTTACCATGATGAGACCCAGAAATTTCCCTTATAGATACACACCCTAAATAGGATCTTGGGCTTGTGTACTAGGATATTTAGCACTGCTACTTGAAGTATTATATAACTAGAAATAGCCTATGGGTCCATAAATAGGACAGTGGCTAAAGAAATGTTAGTATATTTACACAACAGGATCCAATTGTGTACTAGAAATGAGGGTTCTGGGACTACATGTGAAAATATTTGTTGATCTCAAAACTGTTGAGTTTAAAAACACTTCAGAAGACCATATACACTTGCATACATATATTACATATGTGTATATACATGCCATATATATGTAGATATACATACACCATCTTCAAAGAAGACTAAAAACATAATGTTTAGGACATATGCATATATGATCAAAACATTTAAAAGTGAAATAAGAAATGCAAAACAAAATTAAGATAGTGGATATCACTGGGAAGTGAGCCAGTGAGATTTGGTAAGTGAAAATATGTAACAAAATGCAAGGTTTGGTAGTATTTTAGTCCTTGGTTTTGTTGGTGGGTTTTAATATGTTCATAATGTACACATATCATCTACGTTTTGTAAGACTCAATTATTAAAGTGAAGAACGCCTTAAAATCACTTACAACAGATTGAACTAAGATTTATGAGAGAGCAAAATACAAAGTGCTAGGCTAGCAACTTTAAGGGGGAACCTAAAGGAATCCTAAATGTTTACTGGAAGAGTGGGTACTTAGGCTAATTCTCCAATGGGAGCATGGTTGTTTGCTGGAAAGAAGAGATGGGTTGTGGTGATATTCCAGGAAGAAGCAATAACATGCACTAAGAAGAGGGTGAAGGAAAGCCAAAACTGTTCTCGAAATTGCTGCTAGTTTATGTGTGGCTGGCGAACATAAGTCAGGAGTTGAGAGAACTAAGGGTAAAGAGGGAGTGAGCTCCAGATCTTAAAGGGAGTCCTTTATCATGCTTTAACTTCTTATCAAGAGAAATTCATTTAACATATGCAAACAAGGGAATGGCAACCACAAATTGACACATGAAGCCAGCAAAGCTGTAACATTAGAATAAATAATCCAGAAATAAAGCTCTTTCAGCGTCAGTATTAGAGGAAAGCAACAGGATGAATGTCTCCTAGTCGAAGTGACAAGATTGAGAAAGTGAAAGCGTGTGAAAGGTTAAGCATCCTGATGATGTAGAATTCCTGTACCTCAGCTGAACAAGCTGTTGACCTCAGCTTAATATGAAAGATCTAGTGAGAAAGTAGATTTTAGGTCAGTGAGTAGTGACCCAATTATTTAAGCACAGCAACCATAAAACCAGTTAGGCTGTCACTGCCTTTCAAAAAGAAAGCTCAGCACTTTGGTTTAAAAAAAAAAAAAGTACCCCCACGTGCCCTGGCACATGAAAGATAAATGGAGAACGGGCAGCAAAAATGGACTCAAACCATGCCTCAATTTACAACAGTTTGAAAGTACCTATAAGGGTCTCACTGTTAAGAACGATTGACTTGCGAACCAGGTTCGCCAGCCAGAATACTTGGTGATGGTTACTCCTTAAAAATAAAAAAGTTGTTCAACAAACCAAATGCAATTGTGGGCATATAGAACATAGGCTTTCACGTGGCACATGATATCCTATCTGCATAAAATTACCTGTGAGATCAGCCTTGAGGTTCTTCAGAAAAAAGCTAACTTTTCAAAATTGGTTGTGGAGTGTGCCTTTAATGAGTATCTTTTCTCTGATTTTTTTGATATCTTCTCTTTTCTAATCTATGATTCAAAACTGATACAAAACATTGGAATTGCCCAATTTTTACTATTTACCAACCAGATTTCTCCCCAGTAAACATTGATCTACTCCTAGGTATCAATCTCACAATTTGTATTAGGATTTAAACAAACATCTCCAGGCCGAAGAAACAACTTATTTGTTTATTTATTTATTTTTTTTGAGACAGAGTTTCACTCTTGTTGCCCAGGCTGGAGTCCAATGGTGCAATCTTGGCTCACCCCAACCTCTGCTTTCCAGGTTCAAGTGATTCTCCTGCCTCTCAAGTAGCTGGGATTATAGGTATATACCACCACACCCAGCTGATTTTTTGTATTTAGTACAGACGGGGTTTCAGGATGTTGGTCAGGCTGGTCTCGGACACCTGACCTCAGGTGATCCACCTGCCTCGGCCTCCCAAGGTGCTGGGATTACAGGCGTGACCTGCTGCACCTGGCCCAGAAACATCTTATTAACATTAGTCAGAATATTTGGGATGTATCAGGCAGGAAGACAGAAACCATACTAGTTATTTCAACAAACAGAATACCCTATAGCAAATTGGTTACATGGATATCGAAAGCAAAACCAGAACTTTGAGCACAGAGATAGTCATGATAGCAAAACTTCTAGCACTGAGATTAATTAAAAGAGTAGAATTTGGAGTTGTTAGAACTTAGAAGCTAAGGGGAAAGGCCTCAGGAAGCTGGGACTCAGATCTCTGAGCAAAAGGACAGCACAGCTTGTGCTGTTTCCTCAGAGGAGGCTCCGGGAGGCGGGTTCAGGGACTGGGAGAAGAAACTGGAAACTGGAACCAATTTCTACTGGTTTCAACTGGTAGTGCTGGATGAAAAGCACTGGGTAAAATCATTTTTTACAGCATCAGAAAATAAGCCAGGAAGAGCCATCTCCTTCTGCACCCTACTGCTCTGCAGTCCCAGCTAGCACCCTTGCTGGCAGAAGCGAAGAAGCAGCTAGCCTAAAAGAAAGAAATGGGCTGGGCGCTCTGGCTCACACCTGTAATCCCAGCATTTTGGGAGGCCAAGGCAGGCAGGTCACGAAGTCAAGAGATTGAGACCATCCTGGCCAACGTGGTGAAACCCCATCTCTACTAAAAATACAAAAATTAGCTGCGCGTGGTGGTGCATATCTGTAGTCCCAGCTACTTGGGAGGCTGAGGCAGGAGAATCGTTTGAGCCCAGGAGGCAGAGGTTGCAGTGAGCTGAGATCGCGCCACTGCACTCCAACCTGGGTGACAGGGCGAGACTCCGTTTCAAAAAAAAAAAAAAAAAAATGTAGTTTACAGTATCTAAGCCTCAGAGCCACACAGTCAAATATAGAGGCAAAGATTTACAGCTGAGAGAGAGCAGCTTTACATCCAGAACAGGTGAGTGAGTGAATCAATTATGAGGGCTTTCCTATCATCAGAGCTTGTAGTATAAACATCTGATTGGAACAGCCCTACGTAGTTGTCCTATTTCTTCTCATTGTTTACCTTTGGGGCTTACTTCGATGTCTAAGTTATAACAAGAATATTGAGTATATAGGGTCTGATGACACAAGGTGGTGAAATTATTAAATTCTAAAGCCCCCGACATTTGGTAATTTGGAACCACTCATGTAAGGAATGGTAAATGAATAGGCAAAGTCTGCCTTTCAAGTCATGACTCATTAAACATAATAATGCCAGGGAAATCTAAATTCTAATTTAATAAAAATGTATATACAAATTAGCTGCTAGGGTGCTTCCTCTTTGCCAATCGATCAACAAGGAATATTTAATTGAGCTGGCAAATTATTGCTCAACATGTGCTAAAAGGATCATGAATTAGGTTAAATGATGAGTCCACTGTTGTTAGGGGTCATGTATCAGTAATTTCATGTGGTTCAGTTTTACTATGAATGATCAGCTTTGGATCAAATACACACCTTACCTTAAAAAGTGAAGTGGTTTTATGGTTTTATGGGCATCTGAAGAAGCTTGAGTTGTGATTAACCATGTAAAACATGTTTTTGCTAATAATTTTATCTTCTCCACTGGACAGATGTTGAATCATTAGATTTATTAAAAAGAAATTACCCTGGGAAGTCCCAAGTATAGTGGTTAAGAACCCTGATTATGGAGTTATATAGATTTGACTAAATAGCTTCTTTATGATTATCTAGCCATTGAACTTGAGCAAGTTATTTAACTTACAGGAGCCTCAATTTCCTCATCCATAAAATGGAAAATGCATTATCTACCAGTCATGGTTAGTGTGGGAATTCAATAAAATATGGAGCATTTAAAATAATTAACAGAGCATATCATATTATAAACCACAGTAAATGGTACTCTCTTATATTTTGTGTGTTATTCTCTCTAAAAAGGAGACAAAATTATATATCTATATCAGACTTGTCATGAGTATTTATTAGCAAATGAATTAACATATGTAAAGTGCATAGAACAGTTTCTAATAAATAGTAAATGCTATATAATGATTTTTTATTATAAAAATAATACTAATTATTAATATCATTAGAGGTATGACTACTACTGATGACGATAATATTTATTATTATTTTTATTACTGTTACTATTTGGAATCTTTTTCCTCAATTTCAAACTGAAGTTTGTATCTAAATGGAAAAATATGTTACAGAGCTCTGTGTGCTCTTGACATCCAAACTAGATATGTGTGTATGTATAGAGAAAAAATGATGGTTCCAAGTTATTCCTTTGTGGCAGTGCTTATATCTTACCCTGTCTTTGACTTGACAAAACTTTGACTGCAAATACCACATTTAAAAAAGAAAGTCCATACTATATGCTATATCACATTACTCTCAAAAGCAATTTGAATCAACAGCACTATCAGTCTTACATTGATTACTCTTCATTTATTTGGAGAACTAAAGTCATCATACCCAATAGAAAATGATAAATTACATCATAATTACATAAATTTGAAACTGGAAGGAATCTTAGAGATCCAGAGAGGATTGAATTTAATTTTTGCAAATCAGGAAATTGAAGCTCAGAGAGATAAAATTAAGGATTATATTGACTCAGTTTCTGAAGGAACCCTAAAGGCAGGATATGTTTGGCACATATCCATCAGACACAGCAAAATCTCTAGTAAAAGGCCATTTTGCTGGTTTGGGAATACTTTCTAAGGAATCTAATCAACTAGGAATGCAACACATTTCATTTATACATAATTCCATTGAAAGAGATTCCCTTATACTGAACTGAGTGTCCTTTTAGCATTCCTGAAATGTCCTCTTGAAGATTTTAAGGAATTCTGGAACCAAGTTTAATGCTTTTATTTATTTATTTTTAACGAAAATTTCTCCAGGCTTATCTACATTTAGAGAGGTAATTAGTAAGAGAGCTTGTCCTAAAAGTTGCTCTCTTGGAAATCAGTCCAGAGTATGTCCTATGGCACAATGATGCCTTAAATAATGATGTTGCTGCAGATCAACCTTCTCCAATGCATCACTGCCACTTCATTTCTGTTCCACCTTTAGAAGTTTCAGTAACAGCAGAAATTTTACACCTTTCATGGATTGTCAAGATGTGTGGCTGATTCATTACCATCATTTTACTGATTGCGGACTTCCAAATTCACCTAACGTGTTATCTTGCATATTTTTAGGTCAAAACAATTTCAACCAGATTCTCTTATTCTATTCTCCTCCCATCCTAACACCCTTGAACAGATTTATGTTATCCCTTCAAACACAAAGTCATATTAAAGTCCGTCAGGTTTAATAAAAAGCTATATTCAAAGCTATAAAATTAGTTGATTGTGATATAATTATCAATGCTATTAATATTTTCTGTGCTTAATGTCATTGATTTTATTGCCACAAACTTAGTTTGCAATGAAAATAACGCTGACAGATATGAGTGTATGTGTGTGCATGCATGCATGTGTGTATGTGTTTAACACATTGCTTTCTGTATCAATATATCAATGGATGTGGCAGGTTCTAATGAAAAGAAAAGAAAACATCTAGAAGAATTTCTACACTACGTTTATAACGTTTTGTCTTCATCTATGAATACATCAATGGCAGCCTGGAAAATGTCCTATGCATTTTTCAGTATAGGAAGAAGTCTGTGAATTGTAGAATGGATCTTTAACCACACAAAGACTCACAGGATTCACTCTTAATGCTTTTTTCCTGTGGATTGTAAGTTTATGAATTATAGACTAGCATAAAAAAATTTAAAGTTCACTTAAAAAGTGAAAGGTACAAACGTTCCTTTGTGTCTCAAATGTAGATCAACAACATTAAAAGCAATATAAGTGTATAATGGAGAAGTAACTACGGAAAACTTTTCCTTTTAACTTAAAATTTACAACTTGATCCCCAGATACCTTAATGGGAAGCAACTTGGTTCAGTGGAATTAACAAAGTCTGGTGAGTTACCCATTGGATAGAAACAGGCCTAATTAAAAGAGTTTCTCAACAAAACATTTAAAAATAGATTTAAAAAAATTAAGAATAAGCAATTGATTTGCTCTATTTTTTCAGAATAGAATAAAGAGGCACATTTCATTGTGTGGCTTATGTGAGCTTTCTTGTTCTTGGTTCTGTTGTGTGAAAGTAGAGATTTCTTTAAAGGGAATCATGGAGGCTTGGAAGGACAGTAGAGACCAAAACCATAGGACATTTCAAGCAGTAGCTTCCTTGATGTTAAAGACAAAAGCCTAGATTAACTGACCTCAAAGTAGAGAAGACTTTTACAGATAATCATTTTAATGATATATAAACTTGTTTTTAGCTTTGAAATACACTTGTCTCTTAAATGAACACATATGGGCAAACAAAATGTTTCAGGTGAAAGCTGGAATTGTTCTTCATGAAATACAAATAATGGAAGGCCAGAATCCTATCTTTTCAGCTTCCTCTACCATCTACAAGGTGAAATTAAACTCTTTCCTGGGGCTTTTAGCAGGAAAAATGGAAAAATGCAAATCCAGACCAATTTCTTCATTTTATAGTTGAAGAAACTGAAGCCCTATAAAGATTAAGTGACTTGGTCAAGGTCATATGGGTAGAGACTGAACCAGTACTTGAATCCTTGTCTTCTACGGAAACAGCCAGGGGCATGTATACGATTCTGCTCCCCAGCACCGGAATTTTGTGCAAAGTATTTATTCAGCGTAATTAGTTTACAACTTCTTGTGGGCTAGTTGGAAACTTTGGACCTTTGTTTTATCAATAAGAATTCCTATTGTCTTTTAGTTATTTTACCATTATATATTGATTTCATTGAAAATTACAATTATGGTATAATCCTAACATAAGAAAAATGAAAGAAGCTTGGCTATTGAAATGGGGTATGTACAATGATTCAATTACATATTGAGGGTAAGTAGTATTAGCCACATTGTACTAGATGTAGTAAAAGATAAATATGACTCTCCCCAAAGAAGTTACAGTATTTACAAGGAGATTAAAAACAATTCTATATGCTCAGAAATGTAATCCCAGCACTTTGGGAGGCTGAGGCGGGTGGATCAGGAGGTCAGGAGATCGAGACCATCCTGGCTGACATCGTCTCTACTAAAAATACAAAAAAAAATAGCCAGGCGTGGTGGCAGGCGCCTGTAGTCTCAGTTACTCAGGAGGCTGAGGCAGGAGAATGGCGTGAACCCGGGAGGCAGGGCTTGCAGTGAGCTGAGATCGCGCCACTGAACTCCAGCCTGGGCAACAGAGTGAGATTCCGTCTCAAAAAAAAAAAAAAAAAAAAAAAAAAGTAAAAAAACAAACAAACAAACAAAATCCAAAATAAAACAAACAAACAAAAAAACAATTCTATGTGAGAGAGAGGGGGAAAAAAGAAACATTATTGTTAAATTGAATTTTACTGAATGTCATTGTGATAGGATCTCATTGAAGAGAAGGCTGAATAAGACAAGGAAGGATACATGTTCAATGTGATTCTTGAGATAGGCCTTGAGGATAAAATGGGAACTAAATAAAAGAAAATCAAATATATCATTTTGAGCATGAAGAATAACATCTTAAAATGTGAGATTACAAATACAGAAATACTTCATAAACCAAATAAAGAGTGTAGCCTAGTGAGTGGCAATAACTTTGACAGCTTTAAGATACAGATTTCCAGGACGGTGCCATGATTTTTCTACATTTTGTTAATTTCTAATAATGCAGTACATGTTCACTGATTCTCTTTAACAATTACGAACAATGTTAATTGGTAATCCGCTTACATTGGATTAGTCTACCTGGCTAAAAATTCCTGTATCTCTCCTCCTTATCCACATTGATGTTTGAGGGCTGAAGAAACTATTTTACCAACTTTAACACAAATTTAAAATGTATTTTTAGTTGGATTCTTCCAATGAAATGTGGAATTATTATGTTCAAGGTCACTTGTACTTGGCAAAAAGCACAAAATCCTGCTTTTAGAAAGTGGCTTAAAATGGGTTCTTTGTAAAATCCTTAAAAGGTTTCTTGAAATTCAAATAGATTTTACAAAATAACAACTTAATGATTTCAGAGTAAGTAAATGAGAAATTAGAAGATTACATTTCCTTCAAAACATGCCTTGGCAAATTAAAAGCCAAAGTGTTCAGGGTAAAATATATTTTAGGTCTTAAAAGACCCATAGTATTGTTTTAATAAGTCAGGCAGTTTTGAACCCTGATTCAACAAATTTTGTCTATTTTTAATCTATTTAGAATTAGATTTTAAAGTATCTCCTTTCTTGAACTATGCTAAAGTAACGAAGGTTACTTGAACCTTCGTCTAAGTACACATGTAGAATGGAATAATGATCACACAACCTCCTTTTACTTTTAAAAAAAATTTTAAGGTAATTTAGTCAATGTAGACACGCAAAATGGACAATTTGGATTCCATACCAAAATATGCACTATTTTAATTGCCTACTCTAAACCATTTAGCTGGTACTGATATTTATTTTTTAAATGCAGCAACTCTGAACATTTTTTCTGCAGATTTTTTAACAAACATGCATTTGTCCTATTTGTATTGCCATGACAGAAAGCTCTAATGAAAACTTACAGCTAAAAATCATAGTAAAGTCATCTGAATGGATGTTTTCCTCCTATATTTGTCTTTTGTTGAGCACCACAAAGAAAGCATGTTGCCATGTTCCTTCTCTTCAATAGATTTGCAAGTGGCATTGGCATTATAGTGTTCAATGGTCAGAGAGTTTTCATTTCAACAAAACAAGAATACCCCATTTCTGAAGAAAAAAAAAATAAAACTCTATACCAAAAGAAGGAGGGCTCTGTACTAATTGTTCATCTACACTTACTTAGGCATTCCTTAATTACCTAAAAAAATACTTTTTAAAGTTTACTTTTATAGACGTTTATTAAGAAATTAGAACACACTAACTTTTAAGTTTACCTTACAAAGAACGTAATGTCTTCTATGGTTTTATAAAGTTAAATTTACAAACTAAAATCTCCATGGTTTTTTTCTTTATTTTTCGTTATATCTCTTTGCAACATAAAGTACAATAATTACATTTTTAATATTAATTAGTTTCCTAGAATATAAAGATAAGAATATTTGAGGCTTTTCTATTGGAGCTAAAATATTAATGTGAATATTTCACCAGGAAAAAATATTTGAGATGGTATAAAACACACAGAAATAAAGTGTAGAGATTAGGTTGGAAAAGTCAATATATTTATTGAGAGATAAAAAATTTGTTTTACTAAAAAAATTGGTAAAAGTCTCAATTCAGCATATTCTTAGAAATTCTCATCATGTATCCTAGGTTGAAACACACAAAAAAAGCTATGAGATAGAAGTCCAAATAAGATAGCTCACCTTTATGAGAGTGCACGTTTAGAGAGCTCACCATTGTACATCTGGGAAATATGATTAGGGCTTTTATTTCAGCAATAGAAAACAATTACTATCAATTTTTAAATAACCATTTTATAAGAATTTAGAGTGTATAATACCTATTTGCATATACTACCAAGAATAGGGCAGGTTTCGGTCATTTAGATTTTCATGCCATGCCAGTTACTTTGTGATTTGTAACAAGGCTACCACCATGAATGACAAAGCACCTGCTACTGCCTATTCTCATTCCTGTGAGAGTGCCTGTCTTTGCTGCTGCTAAGATCACATTACATATAAGCTTCTGTATTTGAAAAGGCCAGTGGAAAGCAGCAAACTGAAAGGTCACACCTGATGTGACTCAGAGAAGGAAAATACTTCAGTTGTTGCTAATTAAGTTATCTCCTATCTTGTCAAATCTACATGCACTTTGAAAATGACTTGGGAGTTGCATTTTACCAAATGAAAAGGCCCAGTCTGCTTTGAGCACATCTTTAGCATAGTTTCTGACTTAAAACTGAATTGTGCTTACTCTAGCATACAGACACATGGGCATGTCTGGTAAATTAGTAGTGCAGATCTTTCACGGTTCTTTAAATGTGGGAGTCTAATATGTCACCTGGTAAGTTTGAGAATGATACTGGGAAAAATTGTGTTATTTCAAGTGCCTTCTCAACCTCTTAGCAAAGATTTATTTCTGATTCCCATATGAAAGGAAAGTTTATCTGAGAAATACTAAAAGAAATCAGCAAAAGAAATGTGTCACTGAAATCTCTATGGACCATTGGGAGCAACAGACTCAGAGACCTGAAAGTGTTAACTAACAGAAATGTTGGAAATATTGCCCGTAACTTTGAGTGGCATTGGCATATTGGCATGAACATTGGTAAGTCTGGGAGTGAGAACAAATACAGAAGAAAATAGTGGATTGCAAAGAAATACCTTTAAACATTTCTAGAAATTTCTAAGTGAAGCAGTTATTGTAGTTGTGTTTGGGGCAAGAGATATAGACGTTTGCATGTGAAACATAGATATGTCTACATGCAAACACATATAAATGTTTATTCATCTCAAGACACATATAAATGTTTATTCATCTAAATGGTGCATATTCTTGTATTCCTAGAATGATTTTTAAAAATCTTAGAAGTGATTCCGGTCAGCTTCTTTCTATCGGAAACAAGGAAACTGAAATGAAGATAAGTCAAGCAACTTTTCAACTTTATCAAGTCCTCTTAGCCACTTAAAACTGCAGCTAGACTCTAACTCCCTTCTGCTACCTCTGAACTTGTTTCACTACATAACATTGCTTTCAGTAGAAAATTCAACTGCACAAGTGTTTGCGAAACCCCTCCTGTGTGAAAAGCATTAAGCCGTGTACTTAAGTTACTTTTCTGAATTAAAGTGGTACAATTTTGTAAGAAACATCAATTCAAGAACCTCACATTGTCTTGGTGTGCAGAATAGCTTTCTGTAGTACCCTGTTTACCTAAATCTATGAAATCAGCATACCATGGTGTTGAATTTTTTCCAATAAGTAACTAAAGCATGGTGAAAATCTGGAGATGAAGCGCATGATGGGAAGCAAAAAGAAAGAAAAATGTGTTCATACTTTAGCAGTGGGGGACACCAGTAACTGCAGGAAATGGCCATGTAAAATACATCATAGGATGGCAGCAGACATTGCACTGGGGTGTGAATTTGCTTTCTCTCTAAAATGCGAGCTTTCATTTTCATTACACGCTTGGTAAATAAGAAATGTCCTAAATGCTGTGATATAAATTGTTCATTGTACCTTGGAAAACAGACACCATTTAAATATTTATAATAACACTAGTCTCTGATTTGCACTGGCAGATAGGCATTCAGTCCAGAGAAACACAATGCCACGGAAATGGCATGTAAGAACGTAATTTATTCATTTGCATTTTTCAGAGTTCCATGTCATCTTGATATTGTTCATGAATATTTTTAACAGTTTTGACTACTGAAGTTTCTGTAATATTTAAAAGCAAAATTTTGAATATAAATTTTCAGCTGGGTTATTTATGCCTGTTAATTTTGGAATTAATTCTCCCTGAAGTTCTAAGTAATCTCATTAAGCTGGCATCATTTACTCTCTTGAACCATCCGCTAGTCTTTTAGTTTTAGTTCATGACCTCTTCAGCACTGTCATCATAGCTTTTAAGAAATTTGGTATTCACTTTTCCTTGATTAACGTAACCTTTGTTTTCAATCCTATTTTTGCCCCATTGCCTTCACTATAGACATTATGAGAGACATGCCACTTAGTTTTTGAAAGTAATACATAAGCTAAGTAATACATAAGGTGATTACCTTGGGTTTTTTTTTTAATTTAAATTTTTTATTTTTTGTGTGCACATGGTAGGTGTATATATTCACAGGTCACATGAGATATTTTGATACAGGCGTGCAATGTGGAATAATAACACCGGAGTAAACGGGGCATCCATCCCCTCAAGCAAGTATCCTGTGTGTTTCAACCAATCTAACTATATACTCTTGTAGTTATTTTTAAATGATAATTAAATTATTTTTGACTAGTAACCTTGTTGTGCTAGCAGATACTAGGTGTTACTCATTCCTTCTACTTTTTTGTACCCTTTAACAACTCAGGGCTTTTGGAGTAAATTTACTGTTAATATTTTGAAGGCATGAGAGTTTCAGGAAACAACGATAAAGTAAATCTGAGTCAAATAATTGTTGAAATGTGGTTAGTAACACAATTAAAGATGATTATCCCTTTTGCCAACTGATTAACAGGAAATTGACTTACCCTCACTTTTCGAAAAATAGCAAAATATAAACAATAACTTTCAGACATTGAACAATAGATAATATGCAACTGGTACTATTAAAGTGAACTCAACAATTTTTCCAGTGTACTGTTCAGTTTCTTTTATTTATTTATTTATTTATTTATTTATTTATTTATTTATTGAGGCGGAGTCTCACTCTGTCACCCAGGCTGGAGTGCAGCAGTGCAATCTTGGCTCACTACAACTTCCGCCTCCTAGGTTCAAGCGATTCTCCTGCCTCAGCCTTCCAAGTAGCTGGTACTACAGGCGTGTACCACCACACTGACTAATATTTTTGTATTTTTAGTTGAGATGGGGTTTTGCTACGTTGGCGAAGCTGGTCTCAAACTCCCGACCTCATGTGCTCCACCCTCCTCGGCCTCCCAAAGTGCTTAGATTACAGGTGTGAGTCACCATGCCTGACCTCATTTTCTAGGTCAAACAGAATAGGAACCTAAATATAGCACCATTGCTGAGTAGAGGAGACAAAGACCAAAAGAGCAGGCAGATCAAGGCAACTAGAATATATGAAGTAAACTGTCAGGCCTCTGAACCGAAGCTCAGCCATCATAACCCCTGTTACCTGCACATATATGTCCATATGGCCTGCAGGAGCCAAGAAGTCTGTGGCAGCCAAAAAACCACAAAAGAAGTAAAACAGCCAGTTCCTGCCTTACCTGATTAACCAAACTTACAACATCCCACCACTGTGATTTTCCCTGCCCTACCTTAACTGCTCAATCCACCTTGTGACACTCTTCTTCTGGACAATAAGTCTTATTGTTACAGGTGGGTCTTTGTTCTTAGATCTCCCAAGATGGTGGTGGGCTGCTCCCAAAATGGCGGCAAGCCTTTTGTTCTCTGACCTGGGGTTCTTGACCTCACAGATTCCAAGAAATGGAACCCTGGGCCATGCTGTCAGTGTTATAGCTTTATTTGAAGAGAACCGTGGAACCCAGTGACTAGTGTTCAGCTCAATTGGGATGAACCTGGGCTAAGCAGGAACAATGGCAAGCCTCTAGCCCAGGAGCAGCAGTGGGTGCCTTGCTGTATCAGAAACACAGCAGACACCCTGCTGGATCTGGAGGGGTGGAAGTCAGTGGCGGGTCTCTGATGGTGGCATTCAGCAGTGGTGCACGGCGAGTGAAAGCTCCACTTGAGCCAGAACGAACATGGACCAGAAGAGTGTGCAGTTGCAAGATTCAATAGAGTGAAAACAGAGCTCCTATACAACGAGAGGGGACCCAAAGGGGGTTGCCCACTCCTGGCTTGAATGGCTGGGTTTATATATCCTGATCATTGTCCCTCCCACTGTGCTCTCAGGTGATAGATGATTTGATTATTTCTTTACCTCCTGCTTTTAGCCTAATTGGTATTTTAGTGAGGCCTCTTTACTACCTCATTGGTCAAGTGTGAGCTGAGTTACAAGCACTGTGTTTAAAGGTGGGTGTGGTCACTTTCCCCAATTAGGCTTAGGAATTCTTAGTTGACCTAGGAAATCCAGCTAGTCCTGTCTCTCATTAAGATCTGCCCACCATGTACCTTGTAACCCCCTCCTCTTCTACAAGAGATAACCACCTTTTACTATAATTTTCCATTACCTACCCAACTCCTACAAAGCAACGCCTTCCCCATTTCCCTTCACTGACTCTCTTTTCAGACTCAGCCCACTTGCACCCAAGTGAATAAACAGTCTTGTTGCTCAAACAAAGCCTGTTTTGGTGGTCTCTTCACACAGACACATTTGACATAAACTATCAGAGAAGAGAGTGTTGAACAGAGGGAGAGAAAAGGTGTTGTGTAGAAAGGAACTCTTCCAGGGTTTAGTTGAATATTGATCTGTGCATGCATGAGACTAAACTAGTTGAGATTGGTGAAAGAACCATTGAAAAGCAGTTGGCAGAACAATTTCCAGAGTTCACACTGGGCTGGGAATAGCTTATGTTTTACTCAGTCAGAGCTGAAAGACTTCTTAAAACATAGGGGATCATAAGCAACTTCGTGTCAAACCAGAATGATCTTTTATACTCATCTATGTAATTTTAATCCACTCCTAAAGGTAGAGCATTGGAATGGTATCACTTCTGTAATTAAAAGTTTCTCTTGACTCATCCTGGAAAAGGTTTTCTATAAAAGGTTGAAAAATATTAAACTGACTCCAATTAATTTGTGTCCAGATCAAAGATCAGCAAACAATATTTAAAGGAATATGACAAAATTTAACATTCAGCTCTGCAAAATACACAACATCTGGATCCAAAATTAGTCAGACATACAAAGAACCTAGAATATGCCACAAACATCCAGGAGGCAACATAAACAACAAATCAAACAATGTACTAAAAAATCAAAGCCATAAGATCATCTAAAAGATGCAAAAGAAAACATAATTCAGTATAATTTGTATTAAGTTGTTGTAAAAGTAATTGCAGTTTCTGCCATTACTTTTAATTACTTTTATACCAACCTAATTTTAAAAAAGAAAGCTCCAAAATTTAAAAGAGAAGATAACTTCCTTAACCTACTAAATGTGTCTTCAAAATGTACAAAGCTACCATTAAACTTGATGATAAAGAACTGAATTCCTTCCCCTGAAGATTTGGAGCAAGACATGTATTTCTGTTTAACTACTTCTATTTAATATTGTCATTGGAGGATCTAGCCAATAAAAGAGGACAAGAAAAAATAAATGAAATTTATATAGATTGGAAAGGAGAAATTAAAATTGGGATGACTTGCAGATGACCTAGTTATGAGTGTTGAAAACCTATCTATAAAAATGCCTCTAGAATTAGTAAATAAATTTAGAATGGTCAAAGGATATAAGATTAATATACAAAAACTAAATGTATTATCATATGATGGCAATGCACCATTAGAAATTGAAATTTGAAAAAATTACAGCATCAAAAATACAAAACACTTAGGAATAAAACACAAAAATTTGAGGGAAACATACACACTGAAAATGGAAAACACTGCTATGTGAAATCGGTGTTGGTGGACTAAGCCTCTTCTAAAAGCTGCTCCTCCTTGAGAGCATTAACAAATACTGAAAAAAAAACGTGTAAAACTTGAACTTTTTCAGAAGCCTGGAATATAAGGAATATAAGAAAAACCTTGCAATAACCCAAGGAGTATTTATTCCAGAAAAAAACCGCTGGACCTCAGGAAGATCAGTTGAACTTTGGTAAGAAAAGCAAGCCTGTTAGCTTGTTCTGTTCTCATCTCCTTCTTCCTAGCTCCACAACCATGCAAAAGTAGTGAAAATCTGAATACTAGCAGTCACAGGAGTAGACAACACAGGTTTGTAAATTCCTTCAAACACCATTCTCAGAACATAGCTGTTATTTTATATGCCTGGTAATTCTCTAGGAATGCTCATTCATAGGATTTGTTATTATTTGACCTAAATTAGAGTTTTCTCAGTGTAAACTGTCTGTTTCACAGGGACATTAGTGAAAAATGATCAATGACAATTGTTTAATAGTGCAACTGCCTAACAGTGACAATAATTGGGGCAAACAAGATGCTGATAAGAAATCTAAAAATGAACATGTGGGAATTAAATGTCCATAGGAGACTTTGAAAATGTACAAAATATTCATGGGAATCTAGAAAGTCATGTACAATTGTCAAGTTGTACTTACAATCAGGGTTGTGGACATGCACAGTAGAGACCTTTGAAGTCCCTCAGGTCTCACCTCCTATTGACCATGAGATTCTACAAAAGTAGATAGTGAAGAATAAGACAGAGTCATAAACACTGCCTGTCTATTGGTGGTATGACCCAACACACACAAAGTTTCTTGGCAAAGCCTGGGATATTTATTGGATCTAGGCATTTAGAGAAATATCTGTCCAATCATTAGATGGCCACTACGCTAGGCAAGCAGAGACTTCAGTGGCCCTACAAACTAAAATAACACAGACTTGACTGAATTAGTTGAGGAAAATCACTTAAACACACCAAGAGCAACAAAAACTATAAGCAGCTGCAATCCTGCGGGAATCTGACTTTCAGAGTTAGCGTATTTAATAATTTTAAATGTCCAGTTTTTAACAACAACCACAAAGAGATATAAAACATTCAAAGAAACAACAAAATATATTTCATACCCAAGAAATAAACAAGTCAATAGAATCTGTTTCTGAGGAATCCCAGACATTGGACTAGCCAGATAAGTACTACATCACTACTATTAAATGCATTTGAAAAACTAAAGGAAACCACGTCTAAAAAACTAAAGAAAAGTTCATTAACCAGGTTAATCTTTCATAACAAAACATCATAAATAGGATGGCTTAAAAACAGCAAAGTTCTAGAGGTTGGAAGACTAATATCAGGGAGCCAACGTGGCTGAGCTCTGGGGATGGTTCTCTTCCTAGTTTGTAAATGGCCATTTTCTCACTATGTCCTTACATGGTGGAGAGAGAGCTCTGGAGCTTCCTCTTCTTCTTATGAGGACACCAGTTTTATTACATATGGTATCCATCCTTATAACCTCATGTAACCTTAATCAATTCCTTAAAGGCCCTGTCTCTAGTACAGAAGCATGGGGGGATTGAGCTTCAACATATGAATTTTGCCAGAACACAATTTAGTCCATAGTTTTCCCTCAGCTGGTGCTTCAGAATTTAAATTCTTCTTTTATGTGAAAAATATTCATTCCATCCCGACAGCCTTGCTCTCCGGGTCAGTAGTAGGAGTGGCAGCCTTGATGATCTATGAATTGCCAGCCATCCCCTTAGCCTTAACTCATTCCAGCATTAAAATCTCATTTAAATATCATCTAAATAAGTTACAGGTAAAGTTAGGCATAATTTATACTGAGAACAATTCTCCAGCTGTGAGTCTTTTAAATCAGATGAGATATGTTCTAAAATACACTGATGGGCAGGCATAGGATAGATATTCCCATTTCAAAAAGGAGAAAGTGGAAGAAAGGAAGAGGTGACAGGTCTCAAGCAAGTCCAAAACCTAGGAAGACAATTTCTGTTAGATCTTAAAGCTTGACAGTAATTCTTTTTGGTTCAGTATTCTACACTCCAGGACAACTGTGGTAGCAGTGTCCCCTGGTCTTCCAGGGAGACTCCATCCATCAAATTCTCGGTAAGGGTCCCAACCATGTGGCTCTCCCTGCAAAGGTGGTCCTGCCCTTGAGGCACTGAGTGGGGTCATTCTGGCCCACTGAACCTAAAGAGGTGACATCACCTTTTGAAACAGATATGTTCTAAAACAGCCTTCCCCTCTGGGGCTGTGGTGGAAGTGGTAGTCCTGATGATCATTGAATTGCCTTGAGGGCCATTTTTGCAGTTCCTTAAAGAACAGCACACATTCTCAGTTGAATAGCTCCAGTCCTGTAGAATCCAAGAATTCTACAGACTTCTTTAATTCTACCCTGCCTTCTCTGTCCTCTTTCCTCCCAACTGGCAATGTCTTTGCTGATATAATCCCATCTCTATTCCTGGCTTTTGATAAAATGGCTAAAATTAAGTCCATGCGTCACAACAGTTATCTCTTTATCAAATGGTTATTTAGTCACACCCTTAGTGTTCCCTTCAGAATAACCTCTCTCACTTTTGCAACTTGGATAGTCTGAGAATTTTCCAAATTTTCAAGTTCTGCTTTGTTTTGCTAAAAAGTTCTTTTTTCAATTCATCTCTCTCTTTTTACATTTTACCATAAGCAGTCAAAGTGAAGGAAAGTCATTTCTTCAACACTTTGTTTAGAAAATTCCTCAGCTAAATATCCAATTTTATCACTGCAAATTCAACCTTCCACACACTAGAACATAGTTCAACCAAGTTATTTTCTGCTTTGTACCAAGGAAAAGTGAACCTTTTGTACAGTTTCCAAAAATATGTTCCTCATTTCTACTTGAAACCTCACTAGAACTGCCTTTAAAGTTCATTTTTCTAGCATTCATCTCAAAACTTTTCAACTTCTAGCTGTTACCCAGTTTCAAAGCTGCTTCCAAATATTTAGGTATTTGTTACAACAGCATCCCACTGCGTGATATAAAAATCTGTCTTAATTGGGCTTCCATAACAAAATACCATAAATATAATTTTTGTTTACAGTTCTGGAGACAGAAAGTCCAAAATCAATGCACTGTAGAGTTTAGTTTCTGGTGAGAGTTTTTTCTCTGGCCTGCAAAATGCTGCCTTGTTACTGTATCTTCACATGCAAAGAAAGTGCTTTGGTGTGTCTTTCTCTCTTATAAGGGCACCGATCCTACTGAGTAAGAACAATCCTTACGACCTCATTTAATTTTAATCACCTCATTCAAAGTTCTATCTTCTCTCTATTTTTAATATAGTCATTTTGAGGGTTGAAGCTTCATTATTTAAATTTTGAGAGGACACAATTTAGATAATACTGGAAAGTATGAGAATGACATCTCAAGAAATAGGGAATATCAAGAAAGAAATTTACAAATATATATATCAGAATTAAAAATTGCAATTAGTAAAATGAACAATTGACTAGTAATTGTTAACTGCAAATTTAAAAAGTCACAATAATCAAAAAACTAAAATATAGATAATTAAAGAGTATCCTGTCTGAGGAAGAAAAAGAAAAAAAGCATGAAAAGATTGAGAAAAGTATAATTGACCTCAAGGTCAATTACAAATGTTTCAATACACATGATGGGAATCCCAGAGGAAAAGAAAAAGAGAAAAGAAGATTTGAACAACATTTAAAAAAATAATAAATAGAAGCTTCTCAATTTTGATTTAAAAAATAATCTACACATGCAAGAAGCACAGTGAACTTCAAGTTAGTTAAACTTAATAAGCTCCACATCTAGATACATCAAACAAGCTATAGAAAGCTAAAAACAAAGAGATATCTTGAAGGAAATATGAGACCAGCAACTCATCACGAACAAGGAGTCTCAGTAAGATGAATGGCTGATTTCTTATCAGGAACCACAGGTGCAGGAGGTAGTGTGATGTCATATTCAAAGTTCTGAAAAAAACAAAAACAAAAAGTGTCAATCAATATTTCTGCATCTGGCAGAACTTTATTTCTGTAAAAGTAGAAATCGAGACATTCCAAAAAAACAAAAAGTGAGAAAATCTATTAATCTCAGAGGTTCCATATATGAGATACTAAACAGTGTCATTCAGACTATACTGCAAGTATGCTAGAGAATAATTAGAATCCATATGGAGAGCTAAAGATCACCATTAAAGTTAAGTACATAGATACAAACATAGTGCAAGATTCTTTCGTTTGTAACACATTTTTTTCTACCATCTAATTTAAAAGACAATTTGCAAAATGCAATACATATAACTGTTGCTGGGCATAGAATGAAGAAAGAAATAATTTAGGAGGTGGAGCATGAAGGTCAGATAGAAGCCTCCACAGATCATCCTCCCTGCGGAAACACCAAATGTAACAACTATGTACAGAAGAAAAGCACCTTCACAAAACTAGAAATCAAATGATCAATCACAGTACCTAGTTTTTAACTTCATATTGCTGAAAGAGGCACTGAAGAGGGTAGGAAAGACAATCTTGAATTGTCAGTGCTACCCCTCCTCCAGCCTCCAGCAGTTTCTGGGCAAAGGGGAGAATCTGTGTGGTTCGGGGAGAGAGAACACAGTGATAGTAAGACTTTGTATCAGAACTTAGTGCTGTCAACATTGGGCAGACTCAGCTGATGCCAATAGAGGGAGTATTTCAATAAGCCCTAGTCAGAAGGAAATTTCACATCCCAGAGGTCTGAACTTGAGTTTTGGCGAGCCTTGCCACTGTGAGCTATTACAATCCAGGGTCCTAAATAAACTGGAAGGACAGTCTAGGCCACAAACTGCAATTCCTGAGCTAGTCCTAGTACTGTTCTGGGACTCAGAGCCAGTGAAGTTGGGGGCATATGCTCAAGTGAGACATCAGTCAGGGCAGCTGAGAGAGTGCTTGCACCATCTCTTTCCCAACACCAGGCAATGCAGCTTGCTGCTCCAAAAGAGATTCTTGTTTTCCACTTACGGAGAGGAGAGGAAAGAGTAAAGAGGATTTTGTTTTGAAACTTGAATACCAACTGAGCCACAGTAGGATAGAGAATAAACAGAGTTGTAAGGCTCGCATTCTAGGCCCTAGCTCCCATAAAACATTTCTAAACACATCTTGGTTCAGAGGGGAATGCACTGTCTTAAAGAGACGGATCCAGTCCTGGTGAGAATCAGCTCCTGCTGACTAAAGAGTCCTTGGCCCTGAATAATCAACAGCGATATCCATTGAGGGCCTTTGGTGAGATTCTGAGATGTGCTGGCTTTAAGTGTGACCCAAAACATTCCCAACCATGGTAACTACAAAGAGACACTCATTCTGCTTGAGAAAAGCAGACGGAAGAGAAAAGGGGACTTTGTCTTGTAGCTTAATGAATTCAACCACAGTGGTGTAGAACACCAAGTGGGCTCTTGGGGTCTCAATTCAAGGCCTTGGCTACGGCATAACATTTCTGGACCTGCCCTGGGACAAAGGGCAGCCCACAGCCCTAAACAGTGATTCCGAGGCCTGTCAGCATTCACCCCAAGCTCTTGGGCTGTAAGTGAACATTGGCAGTACCCCCTTGGGCCTCTGGTGTTGGTGGCCACAGGGAGAGAACCCCTTTCCTGTGGAAAGGTGATGAAAGAGAGATTAAACACTTTGTTTTGTGGTTTGGGTGCCAGCAGCCATAGTAAAATAGAGTACTACGTAGATTTCTAAGGTTTTCGACTCCAGACCCAGGCTCCTACATGGCATCTCTGAACCCTCCCAAGCCCAGGAGTATGAGGAAACTTGGCACCTTGAAGGAAAAAAAAAAAAAGCCTAGCTGGCTGACTTCACCAGCCATTGATTGCAGAGTTCTAGAACCTTGAGCAAATATGGACAGTAGCCAGGTCATGGTGGAAACAGGCCTTGGATAAGACCAAAAAGCAGTCCCATTGGTGGTGGCTACAGGGTACTTGTGTCAAATTTTCCATAGCTCCAGGCAACTCAGCACAGAGAAAAAGACTCCATTTGTTTGGGCAAAGGTAAGGAAAGAAAACAAGAGACAAGAGTCTTTGCCAGGTAATCCAGAGAATTCTTCCAAATCTTGTCCAAGACAACCAAGGCAGTATCTATGAATTTGTAAGTACCATAGCATTAGTGGGCTTAAGGGGGTCCCTAATGCTGCTACTGCTGCAGTGACCAAAAAGTTAGATCACAACACCCAAGTTTCTTTAAATATCTGAAAAGTCTTCCCAAGAATGATGGCTACAAACAAGCTCAGACTTAAAAGACTACAATAAATACCTAACTCTTCAATGCCCAGACACTGAAGAACATCCATTAGCATCAAGACCATTCGAGAAAACATGATCTCACCAAATGAACTAAATAGGACATTAGGGAATGGTCCTGGAAAGTCAGAATATGTGACATTTCAGATAGAAAATTCAAACTAATTGTTTTGAGGAAACTCAAAGAAATTCCAGATAACACAGAGAAGGAATTCAAAACACTATCAGATAAATTAACAAAGAGATCAAAATAATTTAAAAGGATCAAGCAGAAATTCTGAATATGAATAATTCAATTGACATACTGAGGTATGCATCAGAATTTCTTAATAGCAGAATTGATCAAGCAGAAGAAAAAAATAGTGAGCTTGAAGACAGGCTATTTGAAAATATACAGTCAGAGGAGACAAAAGAGAAAAAAAAAAAAAAAAAAAAAACACTGAAGCATGAATATGAGATCTGGAAAATGACCTTAAATGGGAAAATCCATGAGTTACTTGCCTTAAAGAGGAGGTAGAAAGAAGAAAGGGTTTGACATTTTACATAAAGGAATAATAACAGAGAACTTCCCAAACCTAGAGAAAGATAATCAACATTCAAGCCAAGAAGTTTATAGAACACCAGGGAGTTTTAACCCAAAATGATTAATTTTTAATAATCAAACTTTCAAATGTCAATATTTTAATAATCAAACTTTCAAATGTCAAAAATAAAGAAAGAATCTTAAGAACAGCAAGATAAAAGAAACAAATACATACAATGGAGCTTTACTATATCTGGGAGCAGACTTTTTACTGGAAACCTTACTGGCCAGGAGAGAGTGGCATGACATATTTAAAGTGCTGAAGGAAAAATACTTTTATACCAGGATAGTATTTCCAGCAAAAATATTCTTCAAGTATGAAGGAGAAATAAAGACATCGCCAGAGAAACAAAAGCTGAGAGATTTTATTAACACTAGATCTGTTCTACAAGAAATACTGATGGGTAATCTTCAATCTAAAATAAAAGAATAAGAAATCATCTGAAGATACAAAACTCACTGTAACAGTAAGTTCAAAGAAAACCACAGAATATTTTAACATTGTAAATATATTTACCCATGTATTAGGTAGAAAGACTAATATGAACCAATCAAAAATAATAACTACAACAACTTTTGAAGACAAAGACCATATAATAAGATACGAATAGAAACAAAAGTTAAAAAAGCTGAATGAAGCTAAACTGTACATTTTACTAGTTTTTTTTTTTTTTGCTTGTTAGTGAGTTTGTTTATGCAATCAGTGTTGTCATGAATTCAAAACAATGGGTTATAATATATTTGCTAGCTTCATTCTAACTTCAAATCTGAAATATACAATATATTCATAAACAATAAAAGGCAATAAATTAAAACAAGCCACCAGATAAAATAATCTTCACTAAAAGGAACATGGGAGGAAAAGAGAAAAGGTAAAGAAGACCACAAAACAACCAGAAAACAAATAATAAAATGGCAGGAGTATGTCTTTACTTATCTTAAACAGCATTAAATGTTAATGAACTAAACTCTCCAATCAAAAGACATAGAGCAGCTGAGTGGATAAAAAAAAAAAAAAAAAAAAACAGACCCCAAATCTGTTGCCTACAAAAAACACAGTCCACCCATAAAGAAATACACTGAAAATGACTGGAAAAAGATATTCCATGCCAATAGAAACCAAAAAAGAGCAGGAGTAGGTATACATACATGACACAGAATAGGTTTCAAGACAAAAACTATAACAAGAGATGAAGAAGTTCATTATATAATAATAAAGGGATCAATTTAGCAAGAGAATATAACCATTGGAAATATATATGTACCCAATACTGGAGCACACATATATGAAAAGTAAATATTACTAAAGCTAAAGAGAGACTCAAATACAATAATAGTTGAAGACTTCAATACTGCACTCTCAGCACTGGACAGATCATCCAGACAGAAAATCAACAAAGAAATGTCAGACTTAATCTGCACAATGGTCCAAATGCACATTATAGATATTAAATATTTATACAACATTTTATTCAACAGCCAAAGAATACACATTCTTCTCCTCAGCACATGGGTCATGCTCAAGGAGATACCATATAAGTCACAAAACAAGTCTTAAAACATTCAACAAAATTGAAGTAATATCCAGCATCTTTTCTGACCACAGTGGAATAAATCAATAAAAAGAGGAATTTTGGAAGGTATACAAACATATATAAATTAAACAATATGCTACTGAAAGATCAATGGGTCAATAAAGAGATTAGAGAAGGAAATTGAAAATTTTCTTGAAACAAATGATAATGGAAACACAACATACCAAAACCTATGCAATATAGCAAAATCAGTGTAAAGAAGGAATTTTATAGCTATAAGTGCCTACATAAAAAAGCAGTAAAACTTTAAATAAACAACCTAGTAATGCTTCTTAAAGAACTAGAAAATCAAGAGGAAACCAAGCCTAATATTAGTAAAAGAAAATAAATAATAAAGATCAGAGCAGAAATAAATTAATCTAACATGAAGGAAACAGTACAAAAGATCAGCAAAATAAAAAGTTGGTTTTTAGAAAAGGATAAAGAAAACTGACAAATCTTTAGCCAGACTAATTAAGCAGAATAGAGAGAAGACCCAAATAAATGAAATCAGATATGAAAATGGAGACATTACAACTGATACTGTAGAAATTCAAAGGATCAATAGAGACCACTATATGCCAACCAATTGGAAAACCTGTAGGAAATAGATAAACTCCTACGTACATAGAACCTAGCAAAACTGAATCATTAAGAAATTCAAAACCTGGACAGACAAATAACAAGTGACTAGATCAAAGTCATAATAAAATTTTCACCGCATAAAAATGCCTGTGATTGATGGCTTCATTGCTGAATTCTACCAAATGTTTAAAGAAGAAGTAATACCAATAGTACTGAATCTGCTCAGAAAACAGAGAAGGGAAAATACTTCTCAACTCATTCTATGAGGCCAGTACTACCCTGATACCAAAACAAGACAAAGATATATAAAAAAAGGAAAAATAGCATAGGTCAATTTCTCTGATGAACGTCGACGCAAAAATCTCTACAAAATAATGGTAAACCAAATTCAACAGCACATTAAAAACATCATTCATCAAGACCAAACTGGAATTTATCCCTGAGATGCAACAATGGTTTAACATTCACAAACTAATCAATGTGATACATCATATCAACAGAATACAGGACTAAAACCATTTGATCCTTTCAATTTATGCTGAAAATGTATTTGATAAAATTCAACATCACCTTGTGATAAAAAACCTCAAAAACCTGAGTGTAGAAGGAATGTATCACAAAATAATAAAAGCCATATACGACAGACAGCTAGTATCATACTGAAAGGGGAGAAACTGAAAGTCTTTCCTCTAAGATCTGGAACATGACTAGAATGTCCACTTTCACCACTGTTAGTCAGCATAGTGCTGGAAGTTTTAGATAGTGCAATCAGTGAAGAAAAAGAAATAAAAGTCATCCAGATTGGAAAGGAAGAAGTCCAATTATCCTTGTTTACTGATGATATAATCTTACATTTGGAAAAACCTAAAGATTCAAGTCAAAAACTATTAGAGCTGTTAAACAAATTTAGTACAATTGCAAGATACAAAATCAACATACAAAAAGCAAACAAAAAAAGAACATCAATTCTTTCCAATTGATTTATGGATTTGAAGAAATCCCATTCCAAATCCCAGTAGATTTTTTAATGAAAACTGACCAGCTTATTCAAAACTTTATATGGAAATGTAGATATCTAGACTAGCTAAACATAATTTTTAAAATAAGAATAAAGCTGGAAGACTTATGGTACTTTATTTTAAGATGTACTATAAAACTACTGCAACAGAGTCTCAAAATTGACCCACATATATATATGATCAATTGATTTTTCAAAAAAATATGCCAAGTCCTAATTGCAAACACCCAGAATACAAAATTTTGATAAAACTTTGAAAAGATTTGTTTTCTTAGAAGAAACTTATAAGCCATAAATGAAAAAATGATTAATCAAAATTGATGAAAATCAAAATGTTGGTTCTTCAAAAAATAATGTGAAGAAAGTGAACAGGCAAATCTCAGAAGGATAGAAAATATTTGCAACATTTGTCTGATAAAGGGCTTATTTCTAAATAAAGGATCATTAATTCTAAAAAGAAAATGAAAAAATACATTTTAGACATTAAGATATACAAAAGGCAAATAATAATATGAGAAGAGTACATTTCTCATTTGAGAAGTAAAAATTAATTCCACATTGAGATAACACATTACACTCACTAGGAGTTGTGGAATTAAAGACTGAAAACAGCAAATGTAGGCAATGATGGGAAGCAACTAGAACTCATACATTGTTAGTGAGATGTAAAATGATACAGGAAAATCGGAAAACTGTGTCATTATTTCTTAATCTTTCTTTATAACCTAGCTTCCTCATTCCCAGATATTTCTCCAGGATACATGAAAATGTATGTTCACACAAAACCTTTTACTCAAATGTACCTAGCAACTTCATTCTCATAAGCCCCAAATTAGATACAACCCAAATAATGTAAAAGTGAATGGTAAATAAATGGGTGGTTTATCATATAATGGACAACTTCTCAGCAGTAAAAAGGAATGAACTACTGATATAAAAATATAAAATGCCACACAGGCATTAGGCAAAGTAGAAGCAGCCAGACATAAATATGCCATACCTACTTATGAAATTCTAGAAAAGTCAAATCTAGAGACAGAAAGTAGATATGTGGTTGTCAGGAACTGAACATTTTAATGAAAAGAGGCATGAGGAGACTTTGTGTTGATTAAAACTATATCTATGTTGTACTTCAGGGAATATAATGCCAACCAAATATGTAATTTTTAAAGGGGTCCAGTTGCCAGATAAGAAAGGTAATAAGAAAGAGGTACAATTAAATTTAACTGTGGTGTATATTTTATTTAACTCAATATCATTCACCATGTTGCATTAGTTATATTTCAAATGCTCAAGCACTATATGCACGTGGTTGCTGCTGTGTTAAATGGTGCAGTTCTAGATTATGACTTTGGTGGTTTGACACCATACTCAGAATGTGATATATTTGCCAAAACTCATAGTATTTCGCACCTAAATTCATACCTTTTAAGGTATGTAAATTATATATTAAAAAGCTATTTTAAAAGAAACAATAAAATAAACAGCATCAACAAGTAATGATGAGAATGACTCCCCTGTATACCTTCAGGATATATGGAATCTATTCATATATACGTATATATTTGTTTTAAAAACACGTATGTCTGTCAATCTATCTTGCATTTGTCAAAATTAAAGAACCAATCAGATGTTTCAGAAACAATATGTTCTATATAGAGAAAGTCAGAGAGCAGAGTATAAAAACAGTGTACATAGAATTCTTTTTATACAAGTGGGAACACACTGTATATGTTGAATTTTATTTTGTTTTCTGGACTACTTTCTCTTCATAAAACACATCGTGTCTAAAACACTTGATTGACTCGAGTGTTTAAAAATGCAAGACATTAACAGCATTGAAACACACTCCAGAGAGAAGGTAGTCCAAGGGTACCTGTGTTCCCTTAAGGTATACATATTTCCATTAATCAATATCAATGGCAGCAAAGAAACAACTCCAAGGCAAAAGAAGTAAATCTCTTTATTATGGATTCATTTTTCAACACAGTCTTTTCAGCTGGCTGTTAATTTGAAATTCAAGGCAGAAATAAAAAATAGCATATTGTCATGTAGCTTCAGATAAATAGATGTGAGCCTGGGCTTCATTGCCCTGGGACCTTACTCTCCTTAATTTCAGTGACCTTCTGGGATAATTACAGTCACCATTTATAGAGTTTATTGATTAAGTAATTAATAAATGATGATAAACCCAGGCATTCATAAGTGTGTGTATTGCAGCAGCAGCAGCAGCAGCAGGGCAGGTGTTGAATACTAACCTTCCACCTACGTAATAGCAGAGTCAGAATAAAATCTAGGAAGCACAAGGATTCTAACAGTCTCTGCTACAGCTGAAGAAATTAAAGAATTCCAGACATTCATTTCCATCTGCGCTTAGTTTCCAAAACTCTAAAGCATTGTCCAAAAGGACATTTCAAACAGCTACTTACAACAAACACATGGGAAGATTGAAAATGCTCAGCTCCAATACGCTTTCACTAGAAATTTCATATCTATTCCCCATTTTCGTTATTGTCCTAAGTACCCTGCTGTCATTGCTGGAAATCATTTTATTTTTCTAAGAGTCTACAAAGTGAAACATTTCTAAAATAAAATTCTTTATTTAACCTCAAGAATAAAATGTTGAGATTTTCTACACCAATACTTTTTCTGCTTTTAAACCATTAAGAGTTCATTTATCGGGTGCCTATAGTCCCAGCTACTCGGGAGACTGAGGCAGGAGAATGGCGTGAACCCAGGAGGTGGAGCTTGCAG
>NW_016805866.1:3833581-3954564 GCF_001698545.2 Rhinopithecus bieti | reverse complement strand
CCCCCCCCCCCCCCCCCAAAAAAAGAGTTCATTTCGGTGTTCAATTGAATATATAGTAAATATTTATGTATATAAGCAAGAGACACAGTATATATGTTTAACATTTCATGTAATTAGCTTAAATATCATGGTTATTATATAAAATAGGCAGACTGAACTTCGTTTTCTGTTATGTAATATAGGGAAAAGTAAAACATACATATATATTTCAAAATTCTTTTGATATTAAGAAATATTTTGTTTCTTGAAATACACATTTTAACAGGATGGGACATTTTATTTATATTATTATTCTTTATATCACATACAAAAATAAGCTACAAAATTGAAGAAGAAAATTTACATTGAAAACTGTGCCCGCAGCAGGCAGATTCCTCATAGATTATGGTGAATAAACTGTAAAAAGAAAGGCAAACCTCAGGAAATCTACTCTAAAGATGTCACGCATCTTTATGGAGTGAATGCTCTGTTCCTTCTACTGCAGGGATTAAGAAGATGAATGAGGAAAAGATACTGCCTTCCAATACCACTATTATCTAATAGAGGTGATTAAAAAAAAGCTACATGAACATATTCTACATAACAAAAGGGGAACATCCTAGAGGGTATTTTCAATCTGATGCTTAAAATGCCAAAACAACAGCAACAAGATAAACATATTGTTGTACACACCCCCACACGCAATACTTATAGTACACACACATATATAAATGAAATACTGCTTCTGGTCTTCCCTCCTCCCTGTTATTCTTCTCCATAATATCTAAAAATTAACCTTCTGCCATATAAAAAAATGCTATTCCGTATTAGCCTAAAGGATGTTTTCTATTAATCAAACATTTATTTAGCAACTGCTATGTGCTAGGCTCTGAGCTAGGGTTTGGGTATTGAGAAGTGAGTCTCTATAAGAAACTTTCAAGGATATTTAAGGAGCTTGCAGTCTAGTGCTCTGTTGTTCAGTATGGTAGACAAGTGTGGTTCCTAAACAATTGAAATATGGCTAATCTAAGTTGAGATGTGCTTTAAATATAAAAATGCATACAAGAATTTGAAGACCTATTACAATACAAAGAAATGTAAAATAGCTCATTACTAATTTTCTACACTGATGAAAAGTTGATACTGTAAACCAAAAGTGAAATTCTAATCCCTCCCAACAGACTGAATGTGAACACCTGAGATCCACAGGAGCCAGTAGAGTCAGTTCCAATCTGAATGCAAAAGAAGAGTATCGCACTGTGACTCACGCCTGTAATCCTAGCACTTTGGGAGGTCGAGGAGGGCAGATCATGAGGTCAGGAGATCGAGACCATCCTGACTAACACAGTGAAACCCCATCTCTACTAAAAATACAAAAAAATAAGCTGGGCGTGGTGGCACGTGCCTGTAGTCCCAGCTACTCGGAGGCTGAAGCAGGAGGATGGCGTGAATCCGGGAGGCGGAGTTGCAATAAGAGATCGCAATGAGCCGAGATGGCGCTACTGCACTCCAGCCTGGGTGACAAAGCGAGACTCCGTCTCAAAAAAAAAAAAAAAAAAAAGAAAGAAAGAAAGAAAAAGAAGAAGAGTATATACATTAATCTCAAAAAGCAGTTAAGCAGTAGGGAGGCAAAATTATGTCTTATCCCAGCTTTTTGTTCTATTTTTACCGGACTAGCAGTCGGATTGGAGGACGGGGGCGCCAACTCATCTAGTTAAACTTACCCAGAAACACCTTTACAAGAGATACTCAGAATATTGTTTAACCAAATATCTGGGCTCTTTGTTTCCCAGTTGACTTATAAGATTAACTATCTTAGGAGGTACTGAGGAGTGGAAAAATACTGAATATCAGAGGTCAGAAAAGTCAGGAAACTCCCCTTAATGCTAAAACAACAAGGTTATCTGGAAAGTCCCTAGCAGGGCAAGTGGCCGTTTGTGGTTTGGTCAAAGGGCGGGAACCAATGAACAACTGACTAATGTTTAACTTTAAATGTCAGCCAATCGTAAACCTACAACTGTAAAATCCCCAGTGGCTCTGTAACTTGCTGTAACTTGTTTGCGTCTGACTATAAAAGACGGCTGAACACCGAGCTCGGGGTCTCTCCCTAGGATCGGATACCTAGCTGGAGGGAACTGAGTTCGAACTTGAAATAAAGCGATCCCTGCCGCTTGGCTTTGTCTCTGGACTCTGGTGGTTGCTTTCGGGTCATCGCGGGTCTGGGCATTACAGTACAAGAACATGTTACCTACATCCAAGCTATTTCCCTTATAGCTAACACCCACAGGCACCATATATTTAGAATTTTTTCTTTCATACAAGCAGGCAGGATGGTAGAGATCATCTGTTATTTTTTTTGCCAAGCCATTTACACAATGCTATACATGAGCTTTTCTTTTCCAAGCATCTTATGGTATTGTTACCAGACCCTGCCACTTACCAAAAGTTAGGATGTTTCTGCTTGATAGTTCCTTCTGAGGTCACCAGAAAGGTGTTACAGGAAAGAGGTCCTGATTCAGACCCCAAGAGAGGGTTCTTGGATCTCGCACAAGAAAGAATTCAGTGCGAGTTCATAAAGTGAAAGCAAGTTTATTAAGAAAGTAAAGAAATAAAAGAATGACTACCCCATAGGCAGAACATCCCCAAGGGCTGCCGGTTGCACATTTTTATGGTTATTTCTTGATTATATGATAAACAAGGGGCAGATCATTGATGCCTGTTTTTTTTTTTTTTTTAGACCATATAGGGTAACTTCCTGTCGTTGCCACGACATTTGTGAACTATCACGGTGCTTGTGGGAGTGTAGCAGTGAGGATGACCAGAGGTCACTCTCATGGCCATCTTGGTTGTAGTGAAATTTAGCTGGCTTCTTTAGTGCAACTGGTTTATCAGCAAGATCTTTATGACCTGTATTTTGTGCTGACCTTGTAACTCATCCTGTGACAGAATGTCTAACAGTGTGGGAATGCAGCCCAGTAGGTGTCAGCCTCATTTTACCCAGCCCCTATTCAAGATGGAGTTTCTCTGGTTCAAACGCCTCTGACAGTATCATTGTTAATACTAAAATGTGTCTTTTTTTTTTTTTTAAGAGGGAGTCTTGCTCCGTAGCCCAGGCTGGAGTGCAGTGGTGCGATCTTGGCTCACTGCAACCTCCCTCTTCTGGGTTCAAGCAATTCTCCTGCCTCAGCCTCCTGAGTAGCTGGAACTACAGGTGCACACCACCACACTCAGCTAATTTTTTCTATTTTAGTAGAGACAGGGTTTCACCTCGTTGCCCAGGCTGATCTCAAACTCCCGAGCTCTGGCAGTCTGCCTGCCTCAGCCTCCCAAAGTGCTACATGTATCTTTGCTGAGAAAATTGAAGTAGTCAACTTCCTCCTGTTTACACTAATAATGAGTCGTGATATCATTTAAAAAAAAAAAAAGAACAAAACAAAAAAGGCAAACAAACCAAAACTTGCTTTAAATTAACATCAAAATAGATATTAGAGTTTGCATTTACATTTTTAAGCTCTGCAAGGACTCCTTCTTCCTGAACTGAAAGGGAGGCTGCTTCTCAAGATAATGGCAGGGAATAGAGTCAGAATATTCATGCTTTTCAAATTATCAGTTGATAGAGAATTTCGACCACTCAGTAGGTCACAGGTGTATTCTCAGGAAACTTCAACACCGTTATGACTGGAGGATCTTGCAAGTGACCCTGACTCACCTTCTTTATCCCATTTGGCATCCAGTCATGACTGCTAAGAGAATATTCAGGTACATTTCCTGCTGCTCTGAAATGAAAGTGGAAGGCAGAGAAATTTCAAATATTCTTGAAACTACAGAGTGTGGTAAACACTTGGGGACCCAAAAACCTTGGCAAGGTTTATTCAGAGGTATTTAAACTGCCCTGTTCCTCCAGCCCCTCACCATCATTTAAAGATGTCTAACCAGAGGGGATTTCCCACTTGAGGAAATTGTGTCGTGAAGATTTACTATCCTGGCCATGCAGAGATTCCAGAAAGAACACACTAGGACCTAACAAAGCAGGTTGGACTGGACCTCAAAGCCCAGTAAGTCTCACCCCAGGAAGTAACTACAGCCTATGGCAAACTACAGAATCTCTCAGATTAGTATTTGTTTTTGTTTTGTTTTGTTTTGTTTTGTTTTGTTTTTGAGATACTCTCATTCTGTTTCTAAGACCGGAGTGAGTGGCACAAGCTCGGTCCACTGAAACCTCTGTCTTCCAATTTCAGGTGATTCTTATGCCTCAGCCTGTGGAGTAGCTGGGATTACAGGTGTGCACCACCATTCCCAGCTAATTTTTGTATTTTTAATAGAGATGGAGGCTGGGCTGGTCTCGAACTCCTGGCCTCAAGTGATCTACCTGCCTCTGCCTTCCTAAGTGCCAGGAATACAGGCGTGAGTCATGGCACGCACACGCTCAGATTAGTATTTGACGTTGGGCGGTATTCTTCCTCCTCTTCCACCCCAACATAGCAGAAACAAAAGAGAAGGAAATGAGAGAGCACACACCAGCCCTATCCCATGCTGAATTTCAGCCAAACCACAGCTGAGGGTAGAAGAAGAGATAGGTATTATATTAGTTTTGTCTTTGGACTATTTTACAGTTACACTTTCCCTAGAGATTATAGAATCTACTCATGTCTAAATATTTAAATGTTTTTGGGCTGGGTGCCTGTAATCCCAGCACTTTGGGAGGCCGAGGTGGGCAGATCACGAGGTCAGGAGATCGAGACCATCCTGGCTAACACGGTGAAACCCCATCTCTACTAAAAATACAAAAAAAAATTAGCCAGGCGTAGTGGCGGGTGCCTGTAGTCCCAGCTACTCGGGAGACTGAGGCAGGAGAATGGTGTGAACCCAGGAGGTGGAGCTTGCAGTGAGCCAGGATTGTGCCACTGTACTCCAGCCTGGGCAACAGTGCGAGACTCCATTTCAAAACAAAAAAACAACAAACAAACAAAAAAATGTTTTTAAGTAGGTTGACTGTATATTTATTATCTAACCTGAAACTTCTTTGAAAGTGACAATGAGGGATGCTAAAAAATGAACAGGTGTTAATTTATAATAGGTGGAAACTTTTATAGTGTAAACTGTTCCAGACATGCCAGAAGGTATGATTGTCTTATCTCAGAGGAAAATAACAAAACAACAACAACAACAATTTATGTTTATCATCCTTTCAGATCAAGGTGTTTAGGAAAAAAAATGATTGAACTTTTCTTTTACAAACCTGACCTCAATGATAATTTAAGTAGTACACGTACTAGAGTTGGAGAAGTACACGGACTAGAGCTTGGGGCCACATCTAATTATCCCATTCCCTTAAAACTGTCCAATAAAATTCACACTAAGATAAGCAGAGATTTTATTCAAAGACTATTGTAACAGAAAGAATCCTCCAATCTCAGGATCTACAGAGGTGAGCAGAGAGCATGATCCATTTGATCTGATAGAAAATATTTCTTGCTGTGGTCAGCCAATTGTCAACACGGACGGTTAGGGAGATATTCTCCATTTTAGTTGGAGAAAAGTTGAAGATTAGGGGTATGTGTGGAGAAGACAAAAATGATGAAAGTGTGGTCCAGCTAAGGTAGAAGGTAAATAACGGACAATTGTAACACGAGGTGAAACCATACATGGGAACATCAAGTCACGTACTTATAGTGAGTGACTTTCTCTCCATCTCCAAATGTCTTTCGTCATTTCTCTTTACCTTAATCATGAATTGTTTCAGCCTTACATAAATTCAATAGACTAAGATGAAAAACAACCATATACTCCCGTCCAGTTTAATTAGTCTTAATATGTTTCTCTATTTGCTTTACATATTTTCATCTTGTTATTTGTAAAAAATAAAATCTTATACAGCTACAACCCTTTGAGAACAATTCCCTAAACACATTCCCCAACCTACTCCTGAAAAATGTAACTGCTATTCTTAATTTGTCATGTTTTAATCCTTGAATGCAAATGTATAATCAACAATAGTTCTTGAATGTTTAAAAAGTTTTTATAAATGTTCCCATACTCTCATAGTTATCATTACACAACTTGCTTATTTTTCACTGCACATTGTTCCATAATTTTAAACATCTGATTCATGCAGCTCTAGTTCATTAATTTCAGCTGCTGATTAGAGTTGTACTTCATGAACGTTTCATAATATTTATGAATTCTTTAATTGAGAACCTTCTTGTGAATTCTTTATTATTTCAAATAACACTAAAATGAGCATTCTTTCAGATGTGTCCCTGGGTGCTTGTGCAAGAGATTCCATGGTCTATATATCCAAATTGTGGGGTGGGCCCAGTTTTCTCTTTATCAGGTATGGTCATATTTGTTTTCTAAAGTGGTACTGCTAGTTTATGGTGTCATTTTCTATCTTTTGCTCCACTGATCTCCAATATTTGGCACACAGGACTCTTAGACTAATGTATGTAAAAAGAGATCTCATTAAAAAAACAAAACAAAACAAAAATTTGTTTTATTTTCTGTAGATTTTCTCTTTAGATACTTTGTTCTCAAATACTCACCCTACTTGTTTTTGCTATGAAATTATTTTGTTTGCATCTAATGCTAAGTAGATTTAATGTATATATTAATTTACAAATAGATACGAGTTGTATGGTTGCTTAACTTTTATTTCCCAATTTAATTGCATTAAAGTCAGAGATCATAATATCTTGTTATAATGGTCTTTGAGATTTATTTGAATTTACTCTTTGACTTTGTTTATAGTCAGTTTGTAAATTTCAGTGTATCCTGAACTTATATATTTTAATTGATTAGGTGAAAAATTATATAAATCTGTGTTAGAGCTCTCTCTATCATGTGTCTCTCTACATCTATGCAAGAAAATATTTTAGTTTTACTTTACAAATTTACTATGCACACCCTTAGCTTCTAATAGAAATATATTGAAGACTCCTGTGTTTGTAGATTGTGTTGGTTTCTACTTAGGATTTTCACATTTTAAATTTATATTTTGAAGCTGCGGTTTTAGATGCTAAATATTGCTGATGCTTAAATTTACTTGCTGAATATTTTCTTGGGTGGCTATTTCTGATAAAGTTTATTGACTTAAATTCTATTTATGTCTGCTAATGATTCTCCTGTAGCACCTTTGGTTTGGTTAGGAATTGCTTACTGTATGTTTTTTGATTAACCTATTTTGAGACTTATCATATGCATTTGCTGTAGAATTCTTTTTTAAAGTAGCATATAGTTTTACTATTACAAAAAATGTAAAACTCTATAAATGAGTTATTTTTGCCTATTGACTTTCATTGTGATTATTGCTATATTTTGACTCATTTACAATGTCATATGGTGCGTTTTCTCTTAACTAGTATATTAATTTTGATGTTGCTGCCTCTCCCTGCAACACCTCTCACCATGGTGCCCTTCCCTGAAAAATTATCCTTTTTATTTCACCGGTGTAACTCTTGCCACATGACTTGATTTTCCCAATGACATTTGAGTGAAAGTAACACCTGTTATCCTTGAGGAGAAACACTGCTGGTCAGTATGTCATTCACTATCATCTCTTTCTTCTCTGTCAGACTAGAGATCCCTGGCCAGACACAATGGCTCACTCTGGTTATCCCAGCATGTAAGGGAGGCTGAGGCAGGAGGATTGCTTGAGACCAGAAATTTGAGACCAGTCTAGGTAACGAGCAACATAGAGAGACCCCGTAAATATTTTTTAAATGATATGTGTATATATGTGTGTGTGTATATATAATTTTAAACATTTTTAAAACTTAAAATTTGTATATATTACATATAAAATTTATATTGTATGAATTAAAATGTATGTATATAAAATTTATGCATAAATTAAAATGTGTGTGTATAAAATTTATATGTAAATTAAAATGTATGTATATAAAATTTATACATAAATTAAAATTTATATAAACACATTAAAATTATTTATATAGCTGTACACACATATGTGTTTATATGCATATATACACGTGTGTGTGTGTGTATATATATGACTAGAGATTTTCAAATATAAGCTTCTGCATCATCCTGAGTCATAGAATGATGATTACAAGGAGCCAGGCCAAGCTCAACCTGCAGTTGACAAGTAGTCAGAACCAAAACCACACCAGTGTAAATGATATTTAGGGGTCATATTTTAGCACAGCAAAACCCTCATAATCTGACTGGAAAAAAAGATGCTTGTCTCCTTCACTTTCCTTTTTCTTTTTTTTTTTGAGATGGAGTCTCACTCTATCACTCAGACTAGAGTGCAATGGTGTGATCTCGGCTCACTGCAACCTCCACCTCCCAGATTCAAGTGATTCTCCTGCCTCAGCTTCCCAAGTAGCTGGGATTACAGGTGTACACCAGCATGCCTGGCTAATTTTTGTATTTTTAGTAGAGACAGCGTTTGACTATGTTGGCCAGGATGGCCTCGAACTCCTGACCTCAGGTGATCCACCCGCCTCAGCCTCCCAAAGTGCTGGGATGACAGTTGTGAGCCGCCACGCCTGGCCCTTGTCCTTCACTTTCTTCCCATCCTTTCCATCCTTCACTTGGTCGATGCTTGACTACATAAGGTTTTCTACTTTTTCTTTCTTCATCTTTGCTGACTGAGAAACTTCTAACTACATTGACATTTTTTTTTCTGAAGGATGTCTTCAAATTTTCAGTGCACAAGGAATTTTGCAAGCATCAACTGCTTGTTGGTCACTTATCTCCAACTAATGTGATATTCTTTATCTGAATTTTAAATTAACTTTTATTTTAAACCACACATAATCGCCTTTAGAGCCAATAACTCATGAAAATCACCAATAGATTTTATTTATTTTTATAGAATGCTTATTATTTCTACTTTGAATACTCTTTCTCCATCTGGTTAATGACTGCTTCTCTAATGATTTTGTGGTTGTTGGATACTTGCCCCAGTCTTCTGTCTAGACCCAGGTCTTATAATGACAAGTTGTGGCTATCCTTCTCATGCTCATGTTAGAAACATTAAAGCACCAGTCCAGAGGCAGCAGGCAGCTTTGCTCAGGTCCGGATTAGCACGTTGCGGCTTTGTTCTCTTTCTCACTGGTATGTATTCCTCATAAACCTGAATGCCAAGTTGTGTGCAGTGATATATTTTTTCCCCTAGCAGGAGCCTGTAAACGCCAAACAACTATGTATTTTGTAGCCATGTAAGTACACAGAAAAGAATTTTAAAAAAAATTTATAAAAGATACTACCAACCTAGCCCTCAATCAAACTTACATTTAAGGGTAGATATTTTTTCTCATTTTCACAGAAGTTTCCGGAGAGCTTAGTGGACCCAATTTCAGCCTCCTTTGAACAATATTTATTCCTATTACTCCTCATAACAATACTCCACTCCTTTCCTTGTTTTTTATTTTATTATTATTATTATTATTATTTTGTCCGTGGAAATGGAAATGTTTTTGAACCTGGCTTTGGTCATTTGGCTTTCTCTTTGTAAATACTGCCTGTCATTCAAATGTGATTAGAGCAGAGTAGCTCTTCAGAGAAGACCCTTATTACACCATAATGAATGGCATTTGAATTCTTACATAATTCCTCTTTAGAGCAATTTTCCCACCCCTATTTGATTTCATGTTTTCATCATCTCCTTTGTGAAACATCAGTTCACACCACATGAGTTAAGAATCTTGATATTTTTCCACTTCTTATAATTTGTACACATAGTGATCGTTGCTCAGCCAGATGTTAATAGGGCCTTTTCTAAGGCAAGGCTAGCGTTGCTTGGGAAACAGTTGAATTCTGGTCCTGTGAAATAAGGAGTGACAAGTCAAAACAGAGTTAATTTTTTTTACCACTCATAATCAAAGCTCTTTTCATTCTAAATTAACCAGGCAAACACTGCTACACAGTAAATATTCATTTCCTTCCAAAGAAAATGCAAACTTCTTACATGGCAAAAGTCTATTACTTGTATTATATCTTATTTCTCTCTCACTGCCTCTTGTATTTACTCTCTCTCTCTCTCTCTCCCCCATCAAATGTGTGTATGTGTTTGTATATGTGTGGCTATGTGTGTGTGTGTGTGTGTGCATAAAAATGATACTGGCATTATTGCAACTGAGGGCTTATTTTCTTTCTTCAGGGTTTACTTTTATTCCAAGGCTCTGTATTATCTGCGAATGACTTTGCCAACCTTTCTGAGGTGGATGGCACAAATTTCAAAGCAATCTTCCTAGACCTGAATATGTTTGATGGCTTAATGCACCTTGCCCTCTGTAGGTGCTGTTTTATGTCTCTTCAAAGTATATAACGAATCTAGTCTATACTATCTGAATATCCATTTTTTCCATAGTTCTCTCCTGTAATAAGCCCCATCTTTATAATTCATTTAATATTTTCTCCTTCACTATCCACTTATGTTAGAAATTGCTATAACTTCTTTACTTCAAAACTTTTAACAAATACTATTTCAGTTGTTCAAAGTAGGCTTAATGTAAACGTTAAGCTTGATGCAAGCACAATGCACAAATTCTGGAGATCTCTGAGAAACGTTTCCTCAGACATATGGGGAATTCCTGTCTTTAAATGAATGCACTTTGTTGTTGAAAGGTGTTCAACGTAACAAGGACATTTTATGATAAAAATATCTGAATAAACAAATTTAGGACACATGTTGACCTGTTTACGGAAACAAATTAGCCATACAAGGAAGTGAAGATGATAGAGTTCAATCAAATTACTGCTGGAATCTCTATGAATTATAACCCACACATTGATAAGGAATGATGATAGAGATAGATAATTTCTGACAAGACATCTCTTGACCCAAAATCTATCAGTGACTCAGTGTTTCTTCTGACTGTGAATCTAAACTCTTTTTAATCAGTAATAAGATATTTAGCAATGATTCCATTTTATCTGCCCTAATAACAACACAGACCTTTCTCTGTTTACAAAGTTCTCATTTTCTTAGTGTTGTAATTTCTTTTTATCATGCTAAGATGTTTCCACACATATATTCTCTCAAGCTTTTTTCCTGCCTTGAAATGCCTACTCTATGCACATTTCCTTACCCAATCTCTGCTCTTTATGGAGTAAATTCCTACTATAAAAAGACTTCTTAAATCTTCACCGATTCTACTGCTTTTTAAAATCTCCTCTTCATAAAACTTCAGTTGTACATAGCTGGCACTTAAATAGACTCTGACTGTTTTCCATTCTCTGTTGTTCTGTTTGTATAATACATGCCTCTCCAACTTGATAATAGAGTTTATATCTTATCCTTCGGTAGGACTAACAGCACTTGGCACCATGTTGTGCTCTACTAAACAACAAAACATGATACTCAAGCAAGTCTTCCAGCCTCACAGGGTCATCTTACCTTCAGAATTTACATAAACATTTGATTTTGACTATTTCAGCTATCTCATATAAGTGGATTTATGAGTGTTTATCTCCTCTGATTGGCTTATTTCACTCAGCCTGATGTCATTCGGTTTATCCTTAGTGTTGTCTATGGCAAGATTTTCTTCTTTTAAAGGTTGAATGCTATGTCATTGTGTGTATATACCATATTTTCTTTTAGCTAATTCTCTATCAAGAGTAGAATGATGGTTTTCAGGGCCTGGGGAAGGGAAGAAATGGGAGGTTGCTGATAAATAGGTATAAAGTTTCAGTTATATAAGAGGAATGAATTCTGGCATTTGCTACACCATTGTGCACATATTCAACAATATTGTATTCTTAGAAATTTGTTAAAGGGGAAAAAAGGGTTTGAGCTCCCAATAAATGATGACGGTATTGTTTGGGTGTTCACATTTTCCCTTATGGCATATCCACCTTCCACTGAACTCCTGATCCTGTCTCTGTCTTCAGAACGTATTATCTGTTTTCCATACAACGTCATTGTCAATCTGTTTACTCTCTGGAGAACAGCAGCACACATTTATTTAAAAATCTGGGTAAATGAGGCACGTATTACATTAGTAAATTATAACACAAAACCTAGATACTAGTAATGCAAATCTTTCAAGTCATCGATAACAAGGATTATCCCATATATAGCTCCATATTCCTACAGTCTTGCTAAACTCTGCTTCTCTGTCCACCCACAGACTTGAAATTGCTCTCAGCACCACAGCATTGCACTTACTTTATTATTTAGAGTAGATCAGTTCTCTACGGCACCATACCTTTCTCATTGCATGGGCGGCCTAGTGACACATGCACCAAATAAGGTCTGTTACCTATGTTTACTGCAGTCAGTAGAGTGCTCTGCTCCTTGCTGGGTGCACAAAATCCTCCCAGCATCAAAAGTATTGCTTTTGTGCACCACAGGTTAAATCAGATTCTTAGGCAGGGCCTTTCCAGTCTACCCTGTGTAAGCAGAAGGGAAGTAAGGATTTATGATTCTCCATTAAAAAGAATAACAGAGGAACGACTCTTCCAATTATATTTATTAATTAATGGAAAGGTAAGCTTTGCCCCTAAAAGAGGTGAGATTCTAAAATAATGATGGAATAATAGTTCCTTCAGTGTGGGCTGAATTCTTTCCTCTTGAATTCTTCATTTAGTGGAGCTGCAACTCCCACTGTTGCAGAAAGGATTTGTTCACCACGCAAACATAGGAATGTGGTCCTGGGAATTTAATTATTCCTACAATAAAATTCCTGTTCTATTAAATATAAATAGGTTTGCCTAGTTGTGTTAGGGATTTTATAGTACTTAAATACCAATAATTATTCAAACAGATTTATTGAAAGTTAATGGCAATGTTATAATAATGTCGGTAAGTTTCATATGCAATAGTTGTTACACCTCATTAAACAGGTTGGTAAATGATCCATTGCTGTTTAATTAACATGCAATGACTGTGTTACTAAATCTTAAACTGTAAATTAAATCCTGATTTGAGACACTTAATTTTAAACTGTGATTGAAAACTTCTTTGGGCATGAACCTCCAGAGTCCCTTTTATTTCTCACTGTTTCTTCCTACCTTCCTTGTACCCCACCATATATGTTTGGAACTAAAAAGTAGGCTGCTCTTATTTTGTGTGGTTGAACTTTTTCTAAATGGAGAAAAGCATGCCTTTCTGGGAGGTGAACAAGTTTTGAAAGGAGAATAATTTTTATTTCACATCTAGCTTTTTACAGATGGAAGATTACATTTAAAAAAAAAATTAGAAAAGGAAATAACTTAAAGCCTGAAAACATTGACTCATACTTGCATAGCAGAACATTGTGCAAGCTTGTCAAGCTTCATTCGGCTAATTCAGAACAAAACACCCATCTATTTACCCAAAGAAAAATCCATGATGCAGGTAGGTCTCCTCAAGCTTTATTGAACCAGCTCTATACAATGAGAAACTTGATATTAAGTAGGCAGGGGTGGTTTCTCTATATTTAATAAGGAGAATAAAATTCTGTCAAGGTTTATATGTATTTCAAAAACATACAGAGTTGAGCTCCTCTGTGGCATACGTCGGAGTTTGTGTGATAGTGGACCAAAGAATAGCAATACAATTTTTTTCTCCAGAAGCTATAACTTTTTACATCTTCTTTTGTGTTTTTCGGTTGCATTTTAGTGTACAAAAAAATGCCTGTGTTAGGATTCGTATTTTGTGAAACTTGTCTCCATTGCTAGACTATGATATTTTTCAGTAATATCTTATCTTCATACAATTTTTAAAATCCCAAGATTGGAAAACACTGTTTTAATAATTTGAAATATTTTATATTATCTTGGCTCAATGTGGTTATTTTCCCACAATTCTTTCAATAAAATAATGCAAGAAGATGCATACGTTTTTACTTTAGAGTTTTAAAGCCATTGGTCTTTTTACACTGCCATGATTCTGTAGGAGTCTCTGATACAAGGGATGTTTGACATCTCATCCATCATTGCAGGGCAGGATTTTCTTCAGGTGGGCTCTGAAATCATCCCACTTGTGCCAAGAAAGGTCATAACATTGTTGAAATTAATAAATATTTATGAATCATAAGAGAGTACAATTTTGTATAAACTGAAATACATTACTTTATCAGAACATAATGTTGAAATATTGTCAATGAAGCTTTTTGGATATACTTGTATATAAGAATGTAGTCCTCTTCTGAATATTTGGATTAAGAAAAAGAGAACAAATTATTACAGAATGATAATTAGAACATTTTGTAGAGCAGCAGGGTAAAAACCTTTATTTATTTATTTATTTATTTATTTATTTATTTATTTAGAGACAGAGTCTTGCTCTGCCACCCAGGCTGGAGTGCAATGGCATGATCTCGGCTCACTGCAACTTTCGCCTCCCAGATTCAAGCGATTCTCATGCCTCAGCCTCCCAAGTAGCTGGAATTACAGGCACCCACCACCACGCCCAGCTAATTTTTGTATTTTTGGTAAAGACAGGGTTTCACCATGTTAGACAGGCTGATCTTGAACTCCTGACCTCAGGTTATCCACCCGCCCCTCGGTCTCCCAAAGTGTTGGGATTATAGGGGTGAGCCACCGCACCTGGCCATAAAAGTTTTTTTTATACAATTTTTTAAACGTGGAAGTTAAAGTTTTTCCTGGATTCCTTTTTATTGAAAGTATTTGTGCACATTTGTTCATGCTGCTTAACACTTTTATATGGAAATCTTTGTGCATCCCCTCTTGTTGCCATGTGTCTCAGGTGGACATATCTGTCTTCAAAAATGAACTGAAGGATTGCTTACTTTTTATAGCTTTTCCTGTTCATCTATAAGAAATTAGCATCTTCCTCTTTGGGACTTCTTGCTGTCAAGATACTATACTGCTTGTGGCGACTTATGTATGTCTTTGGTTGTCTTTCCCTAATTGACTCCAGGCAATTTGCAGACACAGCCTATTTTCTATTCAGCTTGAATCATTAGCTCAAGTAGCGTGATGAACCCATAGTAAAGACTCTGAATTTTTATTGAATATTTACCACTCTGACACTACATGTAAACATTCAGAGAGATTACCATGACTGCACTCTGCCTCCTTAACTACTGCCGAGAATGAGGGGGTGGGCACTATATCCATGTCTCCCTCCATCTTCTTAATTAAAACCTTCTCCCAGGAAAAGGCTGCCATTGGTCTTTTTACACTGCCATGATTCTGTAGGAGTCTCTGATACAAGGGATGTTTGACATCTCATCCATCATTGCAGGGCAGGATTTTCTTCAGGTGGGCTCTGAAATCATCCCACTTGTGCCAAGAAAGGTCATAACATTGTTGAAATTAATAAATATTTATGAATCATAATAGAGTACAATTTTGTATAAACTGAAATACATTACTTTATCAGAACATAAATAAAAGTGGTGTCATGAAACTATGAACCCCCTGAGGGTGTAATATTCAGGCAAGTATTTCTAAGGAAACTCCCTTCCATGTGCGAATCTCTCCAACATAGAGAAATTATTACTATAGAAATGTGCTAATTTGAGTTTTCAATCATTTCAGTTTAAAATAAAACTGGGAATGGAATTTAAAAGCATAATGTTTATGTAAAGTATAATCAAATTGCATTTGTAAATGCATTTGTTTACTTTCTGTGTCCATCAATAGAAGAGAAGTTGCATGATAATTAGATTTCTCATTGTTGAAACCTGTGTGCCTCGAATAATGTGTGCTCAGTAGATACATGTGGAGTCCATGAAGATTTGTTTCTTTTCTTATGAATTCTACTTAAAGATAAGATGTATGTGACAGTTTGCCTTTAAATAATATGTTCACGTTATTGCTTTTTATCCTACCGTGGCTCTGTATGATATGTAATTCAGTTTTAATTAATCCAGTTTTGAATATAGGGAAACATAAGTATTAAGAAACTTGACTAAATTAACAAAGGCTATTGCTCACAGACCTAGCAATAAAGCAATGTTCTCTTACTTTCAATTCAAGGTCATCTCTATCTTACCAAGATACATAATTATAAAATTACTTAAATTTGTAAAAATATGATTTGCTTATTTCTAATAGTCAAGTTATATAGCTTGGTGAAATTTTAGAGTTTAAACTTTAGCGTAAAGTTAGTTTGAGTCTACATTTGAGAGACACCAAAAAACAAGATAAATTTGAGAGACAAAATAAATGTTTTCTATACCGTCTCCTTTCTGATCCCTTAATTTATATATAAACACACACATATACATATATGCACATATACATGAGTATCTATGAAGTGTACATATATATACACACGCACACATACACACATAAAATTTGTATATTTTGTTAAATTCAATAGTTCATTAGCACTTCATTTTCTTTATGGCCATTTGTAAAAGGATTTACTGTACTTAAGGAAGGATGATATTAATTATCTACTTTCAAAGAGACATATTCGTATTTACCAGTGTCTAGAGAGGATCCCACTGGACTTTCCAAGTGATTTTACTGGACCTCATGCTAAAAACTCGACACGCAATTCCTTCATGCAAAATGGAAAACACCTGACAACCGAGTCTCCTGTGTGTAAAGAAGAGAAATGCCAGGAAAGATTGATCAGCATGACAGCAGGAGAAATTTTGTTAACCTGCTCCTGAGTGAAACTTGTAATAAAAGCAACAACATTCAAAGTCTCTGGAAACAACCCTAAAGGAAACGTCCCTAAGGGGGAAAAAAAAGCAAATGAATAAATATCTACCTCTGAAAATCAATGGAAATTTGTTAAGAAAGTGAGAGTTTACGATATTTGAACTAAGACTACTCCCTTTTTCCCTTAACCCAGCTCAGTGAAATAGAGACTCCTTTTGAGATTTTTTTTTTTTCAGCCAAGAACACAGGGCTTTCTCTCAGCTCTCAGTTGCAGGGCTTTCTTACTGGAAAGAGTACAGCTTCAATGTTACTCATCCTGCCCTCAGCTACTCTTGCTGAGGCTAAGTCCCAGACAAATGCAGATGATAAATGGTGGTTCTCTTCTTCTCATCCACTAATAAAACGGGGACTCTGCTTTGGGTGTGGTGTGCTATAAATGTTGGGGTGCCTATTGCTTACCATGGAGTGGTTCTGCTCCAGGAAAGATAAGTCAAGAGGATCTCAGGTTACTGACCTTCTCTAATGAGTGCTCAACTCCTGCAGTCAGAGTGTCACTGAGAGATGGGTTTATCGTTTTCTTACTCACAGTTCCAGGGCCTTGGTTCAACAATTTTGTCTGTGTGGAAAAAAGAAGGCCATAAAACCAACAGTTCCTAATATCTTTCTAAAAGCAATGAACTCATTTGCAACAGAACTTGGAGAATTTCAAGTCTGTGGTGACTCTCAAGAACAAGAAAAGATGTGGTAGAAGGGAAATGTCAGGAGGTTTCTAGACTGAATAAAGATTTAGCTTCGATTATTGGCCAGTTAGTTTGCAGAGAATTGAGGAATAAGACAGTGGAGAGGAGTCCACATTGGTCAGAACAAATAGTGACTATAGACCTCAGAAACTAGTTCTTCAAGGAGTCACAGTTTGATTGCATTAATTTGTACAGCAATTTACATCCCCGGACCCTTGAAAACAATGATAGATCTATAGAGATTATTCCAGCAAAATAATACAGATTTAAAAACTGAAGACAAATGAAAAGAACCTCAGAAAAATGTGAGACACCATTAAGTACACAAACCTCAGCATAATGGAAGTGAATTAAAAAAATATAGAAAAGAATAGAAAATATATTTGAAGGAATAAAGGCTGAAAACTTCCCAAATTTATTTTACAGCAAATCACTCTACAAGCACAACAAGCTTCATAGGATGAATTCAAGGAGATCAACAAAAAAGATTTATACAATTGTAATAAGATTATACTAAAATGCTGAAAGTCAAAGACAAGGAGAAAACCTTGAAATTGGCAAGACAAATATGACTCATCACTTATAACCCAATAAGATTAGCAGCTGGTGTCTCAGCAGCAATAATCCAGGCCATAAGGCAGTGGAATAGCATATACAAACTGATTAAAAACAACAATAAAACTGCTTACCAAGAATTCTATATTCTCCCAAGTTAGCTTTCAAAAAGAAAGGTAAAATTAAGATATACAGATGGGAAGAGGGGACAAGATGGCTGAATAGAAACAGCTCTGGTTTGCAGCACCCAGAGAGACTAACAGAGAAGGTGGGTGGTTTCTGCATTTCCAACTGAGGTACCCAGTTCATCTCACTGGAACTCGTTAGGCAGTGGGTGCAACCTGCGGAGAGCTAGTAGAAGCAGCCAACAAACATGAAAAAAAACTCATCATCACTGATCATTAGAGAAATGCAAACCAAAACCATAATGAGATACCATTTCATGCCAGTCAGAATGGTGATTATTAAAAGTAAGGGAAAATAGATGCTGGTGAAATGTGGAGAAATGGGAACTCTTTTTCACAGTGGGTTAGAACGTAAATTAGTTCAACCATTGTGGAAGTCAGTGTGGTGATTCCTCAAAGATCTACACCAGAAATACCATTTGACCTAGCAATCCCATTACTGGGTATATACCCAAAGGATTATAAATCATTCTAATATAAAGATATGTACACATATATGTTTATTGCAGCACTACTTACAATGACAAAGACATGGAACCAACCCATATGCCCATCAGTGATAAACTGGATAAAGAAAATGTGGTACATATACACAACGAAATACTAGGCAGTCATGAAAAAGAAGGAGCTCATGTCTTTTGCAGGGACATAGATGAAGCTGGAAGTCATCATCCTCAGCAAACTAACACAGGAACAGAAAACCAAACACTGCATGTTCTCACTCATAAGTGGGAGTCGAACAATGAGAACACATGGACACAGGAAGGGAAATAACACACTCCAGGGCCTGTTGTGGGGTAGGGGGTAGGGAATTGCAAATTAAAGTGATAATGAGTTACCACAATATACTTATTAGAATACCCCAAATTCAGAACATGGACAATACAAAATGCTGGCAAGGATATGGAGCAATAGAGACACTCATTACTGGTCGGAATCCAAAATGATACAGAACTTTGGAATACAGTTTGGCAGTTTCTTACCAAATTAAGCATACTCTTATAATATGATTCAACAATTGCATTTTTTGATACTTACCCAATTAAAATGAAAATGTATATCCACACAAAAATCTGCCCACGGATATCTATAGAAGCTTTATTCATAATTTCCAAAACTTGAAAGCAACCAAGATGTTATTGAGTAGGTGAATGAGTAAATAAATAAATTCTGGTATATATATAGACAGTGGAATATTATTCATCACTATAAAGAAACAAACTATTCATTCATAAAAGGACATGAAGAAAACCTAAATGCATATTGCTAAATGAAACAAGACATATGTATGATTCCAACCTTATAACTGTCTAAAAAATGAAAAGCTATAGAGATGATAAAATGATCAGTGGTTGCCAGGGTTTGGAGTAGAGGGAGGAAGGAATAAATGGGTGATGCACAGAGGACTTTTAGGGCAGTGAAAATATTCTGTATGATCCTATAATCATAGACAGATGACATTTTAATTTTGTCCAAACGGATAGAATATACAATACCAAGAATTAACTCTAATGTAAATTATGAACTCTGAATACTAATAATGTGTCAATGTAGCTTCATCAGTTGTAACCAATATACCACTATGGTGCAGGATGACAATAGTAGGTGAGGCTGTGCATGAGTGAGGTTAGAAGATATATAAAAACACTCTGTACTTTCCACTCAATTTTGTTATGAAACTAAAACTCCTCTAAAAATTACAGCCTACTAAAAATCATTAAAGAAGTTAAAGTACTAAAATGATATGCATTACAAAAGTAAAATTTCTTCTCTAAATTCCCTACTGAAACATATTAAGTGCCAAATATATGCATGGCATTATGCTCTGTGTTAGAGACTCAAAGTTGAAGTACATATGAATTTTATCTGCAAGATACTCAAATTCTTTTTAGCTAGATAAAACTTATACACACATAACATTTATTCCAGGTTATGCAATTGTGACTAGTCTCAAACTCCTGTACTCAAATGATCCTCCTGCCTTGGCCTCCCAAAGTTCTGGGATTTATGGGCATGAGCCATCATGCCTGACCCAAGAAACACATGTTCTTTCTGGAAAAGCTCATTGGAGGAGGTGACATTATTATTGGTCTTTGAAAGAAGGAAAGGCTTAGGAATATATAAATGGTGAAAGTTTTCCAGGTAGAAGAAGCTGCAGAAGTGAAAGCCTGGGGTTTAGATAGTGGAGATTTGATAACACAGCAAACCAAAATTAAGGATTCAGTACAGAGAGAAAGCCTCCAGACGTAAAACCCAGAGGGGCATGCTGGAACAGGCAGTCACCTGAGCGTGTGAGGAAGTGATGAGAGGCTAAGCCCAGCTGCAAGGGGGAATACTTCTTTGTCTGAGACAAAAAGAAGATGAACAAATACTCATTTAAAACAAATAAAAAGCTGAAAAAGTATAAATCAGATAATTTTCTATAATTTATTGCAACATCCTCGACAAAATCAGCACATTCTAGGTATAGTTTAAAGCTTAAAATCAACAGTATGTGCAAGAAATAATGTGACAAATATTAAATTAGAGACTAAAAATACAGAGCTGTCATGAACAGGTGAACCGATTGTGCTGCAAAATGGTGCCCAGATGAGGACACAATTTGGGGGCAGGGGTTGCTGGCAGAGTCTGTCAACTCCAAAGCCACCTTTCTCTAATTCACAACACACACACACAAATGTCAAATGGGTGAGTAGCGGTTCTTAAAAAAATCCAAAATTAAATTGATGTTTGCACTTTATAAAAAATAATTACACTCTTAAGTGAACGTAGAACAGTCAACTTAAGAGAAATAAGTGCCTTCAGGCTAAATATAAGGGACCAGAAACTTTAAAAGGGCCTCACATCCACTCCATTAGCTCTGGACCTAGAGCACTATAAGCCGTTGCAGAATCACCGTGTCTAAACTCTGTGTGGAAGAAGCAGTCACTTTAAACAAGCAGGATTTCTTTCCATCTTAGTTATGTTGGAAATAGTCCCAAAGCTACAGAGCAGTCTAAATAATTTGCCAATATATTTACTATGTGGATTTAATTGCATAAAATTTCACTTCAGCCAAATGGATTTTCTGAATCATAACTTAGTTTGGACTTCCTATCTTAAAATCATAGCTAGCAATTTCTGAAATTCTTAATGACTTGTCTGGTAGTCAAATTGTAAATAAAAGAAATGTCTCCAGATGCTCAGGTATTTGGGGAAATTGCTCCTTTCACGGAGCAACTCAAGTTGTTGAAAAGTAAAAGGCAATATTATATTTATACTGGCATAATTTCAGTACTCAGTGCAACTCTCAGCCATCCAGTATATAATGCTTAGGAATTAGAGAAGAGCACAATCAATCTTACCCCAGTTCACTGGGGGATACAGAAATAGAATGTAAATATGAGGGAATAAAAACAAGAATAAGTTGCTGTTTGTACTTCCCTCTGTGTAACTATTAAATATCAAACTATATGCAATGTACTATTTCACTCCTGACTTTTAGATTTCTCATTCTAATAATGCTTAAGTATTTTTAAATAAGTATAACCTCAATAGCATTTTGGAAGGCTGCATAAATTATGCTTTCCTGACTCTGCCTAGGCTGCCTTGGTGGTGGCTATACAATGTTCCTGAAGCAGAAAATTAATCAAGTAATATGGGTCACGTAGAAAAGCATGGAGTACCAAATGATCCCATCGCACTGATTTTCAACGGGTGCCAATTAACAGAAATAAATGCAGTTTTTAGTTTAAAATTATTTATTTATTGCATATGAAAACAATTGCTCTGATTCAATCCATTTTGTTTTTCTCGTGACTGCTATCCTGTATAAATAGATTTATCATTTCTGTCTGCTCATGAAAAAACAAGCTTATGCTATCCTTGTAACCTACATCTTACCAGTAATAATTTCTGGGCTGCCATATGTACAGGAACAGGAGGCTTGGCCTATTTAAATGAGTTTCTCAAATAAATGCATAATATAAAATCTCAAGTATTCTTATCTTTAGAAATCAATGTTTCTTTGAAAATATGAGTTTTTTTCTGCATCCAATTATCCATTATGAAAAATAAGATTTTATGGACTTTGGCTTCCCTAATTCTCACAATAGTTCTAGAAACATAGTTCCTTTCTTTTATCTACACTGCTTCCAGAAAGTTTTAAAGAATAACTCAATTAATATGCAGTTTTCTTTACTTTTCCACTTTTTTTTACCCATCTCTAAGTCTTTCCATAATTATAAGCACACATAAACTGTCCACTCTTTAATACTAAGCTGATTCATTTCATTTTCATAAACCTAGTGTCCCTTTAAGTTCGTGGTTTTTCAACAAAAATAACAATAATCTTTGTTATAACACAAGGTATTTCTTGTAAAAAATCAATGTGGTTGCAAATAAAATATTAAATGCTGCAATACTGTCCCATTCTCCCTTCCCTTGTCCAAAATCACTCTTCTGGCTGCAAAGCTGTCAGCCACAGCATGACATCTGCTAAAAAATGAGTTCAACTCAGAATCTTGTCAGGTGTAGCCCACGTTTTCTGTTCTCTAATTTTCTAAAAACAACAAACAAGCCCAGAGCATAGGAAGGTACTTAGATGGCTTCTAGGGAAGCTGTCATTTCCACTGTAGCTTTATTCTTTACTGCAGATAGAGGCTGATACTAAAAATTGCTGGAAGAACAGAGAAAAATAAAATAGCATCAGCAGCATGTTGATAAATGTCAAATGAAGGAAGAAGATACAAGATCATAAAGCAAATACAGGGGGCTGATACAGAATGAGAAGATACTTGAATATGTTAGTGGAATATTCAGAGCTAAGATAAGGGTACGAATAGAGTAATGTATAGAAATGTTTCATTAAATGAGAATTACACTTGATCATGTCTAGCACACTCTGGTTACAGCATTTCTAAATATTTGCCTAAAATATTTTATGTAGTCTACTGAGATAATGAAGACACAGCCAAAATATGTGTGTGAGTGTATGAGTCTCTCATTCCCTATATGAACTATGAATGGGAACAATATATATAAAGCATTGAATAATTTATAAGTATATATTTCCAACGAAATACTTGAGCACATATATACAAATATATGCACAAGGAATCTCATGACAATATTGTCAGTGGTATGAAAAAAAAATGTGTATGTGTGTGTCTATGTATGTGAGTATGTATGTGCATGAGAGAGAGAGAAAGGACTACATAATATCATAAATGGAAAACTGTGCAGCAATTAAAATAAATAAATTAGGTTACGATTTAGAAATATCTTAATTGCATATTGTTAAGTAAAATAGCAAGCTACAGAACAATATGAAGAGTCCAATCCCAATTTGTAAAAACATCAAAATAAAATTGTAGTTGAACATATAAGATTTATATTTATATGAACAGAAAAATAATTTTAAAGGATAATAAATGTAAAACTATTAAGCACAAAGAAAAGGCACAGAAGGACTTACCCAGCTTACTATATACACATATATGTTACACAAGCATGTTTTCTTGTTTAATTTAGACAAAAAAAATTAGAAGTGCATTCAGCATTCTCAGAATAAGTGCATTGTTGAACAGTTTGGAAGTGAGAGGAATGTCAGACTTCCTAGTAGTCTCTTTCATTTATATTTCAGTACCTCCGGCCATTTTTAAAGGGTAATAAATACATGGAGTTGATGGCTATAGTGACTTATTTATTCTTTTCTCTTTGCTTTGAAGTCAAGAAATATTTGTGCTCCCTTTTTCATATGACTCCCCTCTGCCCACCCTGTTTCCACATAGTCTGTTATTAAAACAACTCGGAATCACATAATAAAACCCTCAACAGTTGTCTCTTGACTTTTAACTCCATGATTAAAAGGAAACTGAAATTATAGGTTAGAGGACTATCCAAAGTATATACACATGTCATAGTTAGTTCAGATGTTATGCAGAGTACAGCAAAGTGTAGCTCCAAAGAAGACGGAATAAGCAAATGTTAAGTAAATGAGTTTAATCCAAGCAGGTAAGAAAAAGGAATGTATTTAATTTATATTGAAGAAGCAGTCACTTGGTTGGAGGGGAAAAGAGGGTTTAGAGTATAACTGTAGAAAACTGGTTTCTGGGCACGGTGGCTCCCGCCTGTAATCCCAGCACTTTGGGAGGCTGAGGTGGGTGGATCACCTGAGGTCAGGAGTTTGAGACCAGCCTGGTCTACATGGTGAAACCTCATCTCTACTAAAAACACAAAAATTAGCTGGGCATGGTGGTGGGTACCTGTTATTCCAGCTACTTGGGAGGCTGAGGCAGGAGAATCACTTGAACCCAGGAGGTGGAGGTTGCAGTGAGCTGATATTGCACCACTGCACTCCAGCTTGTGCAATAGGGTGAGACTGTCTCAAAAAAAAAAAAAGAAAGAAAGAAAATTGGTTTCTGGGCATCTTTAGAAACTCATAAATATTGTACACCCTTTTCCCCCGAAATTTCCTAAATAACAAAACGTGCAGCCATCAACAGTGCACAGGGATGTGGAACAATAATGAATGCTAGCTACTATTGTTAAGTTAGATTAAATTTGGCCTGTAACTCCCTCTGTACTTAATAAACTTTAACCTAACTTAATATGTAAACAAATTGCTAGTTAACCTGAGAATATTTTCTTATAACAAGTAATTTAATTTTGGCCAATTGCAGCAGCTGAGCTTTCAACCAATCATAGGTTGCAAACTGATTGGACATGTCCAAATTATGTGAATGCAAACATTAGCCAATCAGGCTATTTCTGTATGTCACATCCTTTTCTGTCTATGAAAGCCTGCCCATGTTTCTGAGTGAAGCTCTCTGAAGCTTTACTGCTTCAGGATATTGCCGAATTCACGAATTGTTTCTTTGTTCTAATAAACTCTGCCAAATTCAATTCATTGAAAATTTTTCTTTTAAGATATTGGCATCAAAAATGGGTTTCAACATAGATCCTCAAGGACCCCCAGGAGCTCTGAATGAGCAAACAAAGGTACTCAAGAGGGTCCCTTGTGCCTCTTGATCTCTTACAGCAAATTCTCACTGTGGACAAGTGTTCTCTTTGATTTCAGCTCCATGGATTTGTGTTTTGAGCTGACTGATTTTGTTTAAGCATTTTTTTACTGGACTGGTTCAGGATTGAATTGGATTCTATAATTCACTGGATTGGATCCTGTTAGAGGCCTCAGGTAGCCACTTTTTGAAAATGGTTCATCCAAATCTAAGGAATCTTACTTAATGAGACAGCTGGTAACTTAAAAAATATATATTCAAAGAGCTTTATTCTGAGCTAAATGTGAGGACCATGACCCATAACACAGCCTCAGGAGGACCTGAAAACATGTGTCCAAGGTGGTTCAGTTACAGCTTGAGTTTTTACATTTTCGGGGGACAGAAGTTGCAGGCAGACATCAATCAATACATGTGAGGTATACATTGGTGCAGTCTGGAAAGGTAAGACAATGACACAGGAGCTTACGGGTCATAGATGGATTCAAAGATTTTTTGATTGGCAATTGGCTGAAAGTTAAGAATTTAACTCTGAAGACCTGGAAACAGCAGAAAGGAGTATCTGGGTTAAAATAAGCGGTTGTGGAGACCAAGATTCTTATTATGTTGACAAAGTCTGGTAGGTGGCTGCCCTTAGAGGCAATAGATGGGAAATGCTTCCTATTCAGTCCTTTAAAAGATACTAGACTCAGCTGATCTCTTCAGGATCAGAAAAACACCTAAAGAAGGAGATTCTCATCCAAATGTAAATTTCCCCCACAAGAGGCAGCTTTACAGGATCATTTCAAATAGGTCAAAGAATTGTATCTTGGAGTAAAATAGTTTTATTTATTTAAGAGCCTGCTGTCATTTTGTGATGTTTCTTTTTTTTTTTTTTTTTTTGAACTTTTATTTTAATTTCAGGGTACAAGTGCAGGTTTGTTACACAGGTAAACTTGTGTCATGAGGGTTTGTTGTACAGATTCTTTCATCACCCAGGTATTACGCCTAGTACCCATTAGTTATTCTTCCTGATCCAGGTATTAAGCCTAGCACCCATTAATTATTTTTTCCTGATCATCTCCCCGCTCCTGCCCTTCACTCTCTGAAAGTCTCTAGTGTGTATTGTTCCAGTCGATGTGTTCATGTGTTCTTATCATTTAGCTCTTACTTATGAGAACATGCAGTATTTAGTTTTCTGTTCCTGTGTTAGTTTGCTAAGGATAATGGCCTTCAGCTCCATCCATGTACTTGCAAAAGACATGATCTCGTTCTTTTTTATGGCTACATAGTATTCCATGGCATATATGTACCACATTTTCTTTATCCAGTCTATCAGTGATGGGCATTTAGGTTGATTCCATGTCTTTGTTATTAGGATACCAGTTAACCTTATGTGTTAATACAAAAATTGTGGGCCTAGAATCTGTATATTTTTTAAAAAATGATTTAGTCTTACTAAGAACAACTTAAATTTACAGTGGCCACAGTGGGGAATTTTTAACCTAGATAAATCTGTTTATTTGTGAAGTGCGTTAAGAAAGAAAATATCAAAAATGCCACAAAATCAATGGAATGAATTCTTTAGCTGGTACACATGGACATCTAAAAGATTGAATAAAACCAAGATTTCCTCTTTAAAAAGTTTCTAAGAGAAGGCAAATTAAAAATCTTAAAAGTATTTATTCATAAATATCAGTCAAAATCTTTAGCCATATGGGCAGGAAATTTTGTTCCACTGGCCAGAAAAACAAGTGGAATCCAAATAGTCTTTAATAAATAATCCACCATGTGTTAATTATACCTGGTGCAGGAATACAATTTTAGAATGAGATCTATAAGATCTTTTTCTGTTTATATGTTTGTATGCATGATATACATGTGTAACATTTATCTCCTTAAAATATCACAAATTAGATTGTAAAATATCTGCATTTACATGGCTTTAATAAAAATAAGTACTTATATAAATGAAGCATTCTCTTAGAACAAAAGATGACCTAACTTGAATGCTTTTGAAGTTCATATAAATTCAGTAATCTTTGGAAAATAAGAATATTGTTGATTTGATTAAAATATACATATCTCCAGAGTTTTCAGTATTAAATATCATGCAGATGTATGGCATTTTCTACTTAAGTTCAATGGTAAAATAAACTTAAATTATCTCTATATTACAAAATTGGAAACCAGAAAAGTAACTTAAGATTATAGGTAGCTGTTTAAAGTCTCATCTTTATATGCAATCCAAGCATAAATATTGAAATAACTTAGTTAAATAGATGTAAACAAGATAAAATTCCCATGTAAAAGATGTCTTTCCTATAGCAGAAGGTTTTAACATTCTTTTCGTTAGAATGGAAAGATGAGGCTCAGGGAAATCTGTACAAACAAAAATCTAATTCTCAGGCCTATCCACAAAAAAACAAAAAGCCTGAGTATAAAGATAAAACTGTGATTCCTTTACAGTTTCTTATTAAAGGGATACTAAATATATTTGGTGGTATTAGTAAACATGTCCTGTTCCACACTGACAAATTGTACAATGAGGAAGCACATACTTCTGTAAATTATGATTCATAGATTTACCAATTGACAGATTGCTGGTGTCACAGACAGTTCACAATTGCTGTCTTCTTAGTGTTCACTGAAAATTAAGGTCACTAAGAATTAAATATTCTAATTAATATATGTAACTAAAATTGTTAGAAATAATGAGAAGCAACTCTGTATGCAAGCATACAAAGAACGTAAGATCTGCTTTTGTTAAGAAAATGCTATGAAGATGTGAGGGTGTTGTATTTTTCTTAAGAAAAAAAAAGTATTTTTTTTGTCCGAAAGAAGAATGAGTGGGTGCTCCAAAATGAGAAGAGAAAAGTATAGGACAAAAGTAAATGAAAGACAAAGTTGTAGAAGATTTTCATAGATAAATCTTGTGAAAGACATTTTGTTTGATCAAGCTGGCTAAGATTAAAAGAGAATTGTTTATAAGATTTGTTTTCTAAAAGTTGAGAATTGATATCAAAAGTATACTACTGCAAAATTAGAATTTGGTTCTCTGTTAAAATAAAAAAGTTTTCTTAGAGTATTAGTATATTCTTAATTTGAAATCATGAAAGATTTTTCTTTACCTTTTAGATAATTGGCCTGGGAAACCAAAATTTTTTTTGTTGCTGAGATACTTTTCTGTGCTTCGTGTTGTCTTTTTAAAGTTTTGATTGCATAAGAAAATGGAGTCATCTCTACTAAAAGAGCTAAAGTTTTTCTACAATGATGGAACTTTCTACTATTGCTCACAGCTGCCTGTGATGCCATTTGATCAAGTGTTTTCAACCTTTCACATTATTTATTTATTTATTTATTTATTTATTTATTTATTTATTTGAGAGGGAGTCTCACTCTGTTGCCCAGGCTGGAGTGCAGTGGCATGATCTCATCTCACTGCAAGCTCCGCCTCCTGGGTTCGTGCCATTCTCCTGCCTCAGCCTCCCGAGTAGTTGGGACTACAGGCACCCAACACCACGCCTGGATAATTTTTTGTATTTTTAGTAGAGATGGAGTTTCATAGTGAGAGTCAGGATGGTCTCAATCTCCTGACCTCGTGATCCGCCAACCTTGGCCTCTCAAAGTGCTGGGATTACAGGCGTGAGCCACCATGCCTGGCCTACCTTTCGCATTTTTAACAAACTTTCCAAAATTAAATTCTAAATTAAATCTTTTACTTGACTCTGAATTAACTTCGGAATTTTCCAGATGGCCCTTGGAACATCTCAAAAGTATACCTCTATTTATAAGAGGAGAAATATTGAACTAATTCCATTTATTCGATACATTAAATTATATGCACACTCTTTGAGTGTTGGGTACACTAAAATTTCAGGCTTCACCACTATTTAATTCGTCTATGTAACTAAAAAACACTTGTACCACAAAAGCTATTGAATTCTTTTTTTAAGTAAGAAAAAGTTATATGGAAAGCATTGTTAAATAAGTACTGCTAAAACCTTCTTTGAGTTGTATTTTAAGAATGTGGGATGTGTCAGTACTACCTGTTTCATAAATTATATAAAATACATATAAATCTATTAGTCCTTGTGTAATACTATCGGTGATAATTCTAGTTATTATCTTAAAATAATATTCTCAGATTATTAACAGTTACAAACCATATGTCTTTGTCAATTGCATCATTATTTTAATGAACTCTCATCAGATCTTTAACCATGGCCATTTTAAGTCTTGTAATTCATAGACAGTTAATTGTTTACTCTGGTACTTTCCCAAACAACTATAAGCTGAAAGTGTTTTACCTTTAAGGAGATTCATGGAAAAGACTCTCACAAGTACAGGTTTGTGGTAAATGTAAGATCATACCATCAGACTAGGTAAGAATCCCCAGAACTCTAAAGAAGAAACTTACTGGTTCATAGAGCTTCTAACATAATATTCAGCAGAGCAAGAATTAATTAAATACTGAGGACATTATTTGGCAGATTTTCGTGCTGTGTCACCCAGTATTAAAATTTTTAAGAATTGCAATTACAATGAATTCCATAAGATTGATCCAAGTCAAGTTATCTATAATAGCCTATATTAATAACAGTGCAATGCACCTGATCTTTAAAAACAAATTTTGTATCTGAAATCATATAAATTCAGTGTTAATCATGGACTCATAGAGAGGCTGGACTGCTGCTTGGTCCTTCCTGAGTCCTTAAAGCTTACATTATTAAAACCTATTACTCCAGGATTCACCATGGAAGAGATACAATAATTCACATTATGAAAAAATATTGGTGAAGTTACTATTCTAAAATCACTAAAATGGTTTATGATCAATGTTTGCTTTGTCAAATCCATAATTCTTGTAAGAAAAATAAAAACCTCAGGTGATACATTTCCAGCATCTGCTCAATTATTTGAACAACTGCAGATGGATTTCATTCAACTGTCACCTTTACTGTATATTTTCTGGGTATGTAAAAGCTTTCTCATGCATGAAGGTCAATACTATAACAGTAGCTATAATAAACGGTTGTTAGAAAATGTGTTTAACTTATGGGACATTCATGAAGAAATCTCCAGTGACAGAGGTACTTCTTTCACTGGACAAGTTGTAAACAAGTTAAATAAGGTATTACAAATGCAGTGGCATTTTACAAAGCTAATTGAACCAATTGGATTGCCTCAGTCAAAGGTATTAGCAATTGATGGCAACCAAACTTACTCCTGCTGGAAAGCATAGATTGACCCCTTATGAAATAGTTACTTCAAAGCCTATCCCTTTAGTAATACAACCTCATGTAATTCTCACTCATAAATTTTGACATGACTCAATAGTGCAAGGCTTTATTACATTATACCAAAGCATAATTTCACCAGGTGAAACAAATCTTTCGTAACTCACCAGTTAATGACAACCGGATCTTTCATGATCTAGAACCTGGAGACTGGATCTTTTGAAAAAAGCACACCAGGGAAAGACAGCCCTTGAATTCCACTGCAAGGGACCATAACAAATTCTTCTCTGCAGCCAAATTTCAAGGCGTCAAGTCTTGGATCCATATCTTTCAACTCTAAAGGGCCGCTCCAGACTCCTGAAACTCTACACCTGTTAGAGATCTTAAGATAAAGTTGACCAGGGAAATTTCCCCCAGAAGCAGATGACATTCAAGATGTGAACAGCTTTCCCAAGATTATGTATCAAAGCTGCTTTGCTGTCATGAAAGCCTTACCTGTTTTATTTACTTTTCCCTTATTTTCTGTTGTTTGAATCTGATATAATTTGGCTCTGTGTCCCCACCCAAATCTCATCTTGATAGACTGTGGACTTTTCAGTTAATGTTGAAATGAGTTAAGACTTTGTGGGACTGTTTGGAAGGCGTGATTGGTTTTGAAATGTGAGGTATGAGATTTGGCAGGGACTAGGGGTGGAATGATATGGTTTGGTTCTGTGTCCCCACCCAAATCTCATCTTGAATTGTGCTCTCATGATTCCCATGTGTTGTAGGAGAGACCCAGCAGGAGATAATCCAATCCTGGGGCTGATTTCCTCATACTGCTCTCATGGCAGTGAGTAAATCTCACAAGCTCTGGCGGTTTTATCAGGAGTTTCTGTCTTTGCATCTTCCTCATTCTCTCTTTGCCTGTTGCCATCCATGTAAGATGGGACTTGCTCCTCTTTGCCTTCTGCCATGATTGTGAGCCTTCCCTAGCCACATGGAACTATAAGTCCAATTAAACCTTTCTTTGTAAATTGCCCAGTCTCCGGTATGTGGTTATCAGCAGCGTGAAAATGGATTAATACAGAGTCTCTTCCTTTTTCTTACAAAAAAATTCCGTCGGAAAGTAGTCTGCAGATTGCAGTAGCAAAGGCTTATGCTCTAGCAAGAATCCACAGAAATTATTGGGCTTATGGACTATTGATCAAAAATCAGAAAACAACTCCACTAATGCCAATGTGTCCCTGTATTCCTAATATGAGTCATCCTGAAACCACAAAGAAGAATGGAAAGTGATTCTTGATATTCTAGACATCACTACTATTTGCTTTCCTACAGGTAATGGAAAAATACCCTGACTTTTCCAATCAATAACTTAATTGCTACCAAATATAGAAAATCTATCCAAGTGATACCTGTAAAAAGTATATTGTACTTCCAGGCATTGTTCACTCAAGGCCTTGGTACTACTTAAGTGGCTAGAATACATGTTTGTATGATGTTACTCTATTAAATCCAGTAAGCTGCCTTTCCACTAAATGTGGTTATGAACCTTCACAACATGCTTTATAAAGGAACCACAAAAAAGTAAATCTTTCCCTCGACCTGTCTCAAGAGTCATGCAGACTTATAGGCAAACAAATATAACTGACTCCTGCTCAAACACCGTTTGATAGCCTTCTTTTCCATATCTGAGGGCCAATATGGAGTCTGTAGAGAAATTTCTACTCTACTGTACCTCCTTCTTTATACAGATGTTACTATTTGGCCTGGCTCTGTCCTGCCTTCTGAATAGCTTTCACTAAAAGTTCCCAATAAGACCTCTCATAATCAGAGGCCAAAGTGGTCATTGACTGAAATTAGTACCAACCTCAAAATACATGAAGATATGTTAGGTTCCACTGAAGAAAAGTTCTAGTGACATTCTTGGGGACCCAGTCTTAGTGGTAGAGAGGTGCTTGTTGTAGGAAATTTAAAGCTAATTTGTAAAATGGGAAAAGTATTGGATTTTATAGTCAATCAGACCTACCAGGGGCTCAGATAGGTAGAAGCTACTCTCCAAAATGTGGTTGAGAATATTCATGTTCAACAAAAACACATAATGCTTTAGAGCGCCCCTGTTCCCATGTCGGGGGCTCGTGTGGTGTGGTGCTGAAGAAAATGAAGTGTTGCACTTACCTTTCCCCTGATTTTATTACCACAGAAAGCTTAATTAGAAAGGTGGCTGTTACTCCTAGTTCTCTAGGCACTGCCATTAAGTACATTAAAGAAATTTCTCAGAAGGAAGAAGCATAATGTGTTTACGGGAGCAGCTAATAGTTGGTTTGAAGACATCCCAAATGGTGGATGGCAAGCTTGACTATTCCAAGGTTTTCTTTTCCCTACAACCCACCCAAGATTTTCTAATCTTTATTTATTTGTTTATTTACGTATTTATTTATGTATTTGTAGTAAGTCTCCAAGTTACTATGACTTGTATTACTAGGTTAAATACAAAAATGAATACTTAAGGCAATGGCCTTACTCAAACTGTGGTCCTTAATTGCCATCGTATCCGGAACAAAGACTATGACTCATTGGACTGCCGAACTATTTTTGTTTCCTAAACTTTGAACTGTTTGATTTTGATCAGTTTGGTTTGCAGATAGTTCTGTTAAGGAGTACACTTCCATTTCGTGGTATTGTCCTCCTGATAGCCATCATAATAGTTTCTCTGATGTGTCATATCCTTTTAAGGGTTTTAAGTGCTTGCGTGTAGCCTTCCTTTGTACACCAAGTGGTCTCATTACGGTAAACATAAAACTTGAAAAAGCACTAAAAAGTCATCCAACTAATTTGACATTGTTAATTAAGACATCTGTATTGAGACCAAATAATCTAGTATGATGGTGACAGAAAGGCTGTCAGTCCTCTAAATTGAAAGGCTAACTGAAAGTGGGAAATTGTTAAATTAAATTAAATTAAATTTGATCTAAGGCATTTCTTTTAACATCACACGGAGGAAAAATATTTAGACAAAGTTTGGCTTTGTTAAAAAGCACATTATATGAAAGGGTATCTGAGGCAGGTTTACCTAACTTTTAAACACACATTGGTTTTGACTTATGTGTCATAGCAGCTATTGTTTGTTTTCTTTTTTTTTAAATAAGTGTACATAGTTTTCCAAAAGCATCCACCTGACACTTTCAAATGTGTTTTACAACTTTATTCATGTGCTTGGCAGATTCTGTGCAGGAATGACTTAACTCATCATGCATTTGACATTCCATTCCATATGTTATATGATTACAGGAAACAAGCGAGTATCCTCTACACTATTTTCAGTGTTTTTATTCAGTTCCTTGGGTACAAAACACATTAAGATGCACACAGTGATAGCACAGATTTACCTATACTGTGGTTCAAATCATGGATAGCAAATATTTGTTTACAACCTCTCTCTTCACTACCAGTACTTCAATTTGAAACATTATTATCATTACTAGAAATGTTGGAATAACCACCTGATTCATCACTTTACATCCAGGCACTCCTGGATTCAGTATATCCTACATCTTTCACTGTCGTATTAACTTTACTTTTGCCCAGTTTTGACAGATTTGAAAAGAACTTCATGTTTCCTTCTTCCCTACTGAATCTGCCATTTGAAACTTTTCATTACAAACACTTAATTGATTGTTCCTGTCTTATCTCTGTTCTCCCCTTTGCAACTTCCTATTCTGTGTTTTCTTCTCAACATGCCCTACACTTTCCTTTTGATTTTATTTATTTATTTATTTATTTTGAGACGCAGTTTCACTCGTGTTGCCCAGGCTGGAGTGCAATGGCATGATCTCAGCTCACTGCAACCTCTGCCTCCCAGGTTCAAGAGATTCTCCTGCCTCAGCCTCCCAAATAGTTGGGACTACAGGCACCTTGCCCAGATAATTTTGTGTTTTTAGTAGAGACGGGGTTTCATCATGTTGCTCAGTCTGGTCTTGAACTCCTGACCTCAGGTTATCCACCCACCTTGGCCTGCCAAAGTCCTGGGATTACGGGCATGAGCCCCTGCGCCCAGCCTCTATTTTCTTGCCATCACACCCGGCCTCTATTGTCTTGATTTTGCATCTTTCACCGGAAATCCAGACTGTCTTTTCCTACACTTGCCTTTTGAGGTTTAACCAACTCTTAATTTGTGCTTGATCGACACCAGGTCTGAGAGTTTCAGAATGGAGTAAGACACTGAATTGAGTTTAAATCTTCCATTTTTACAGATGGGAATAAAGTATCTACATTTCAGAGCAGTTGGAGAAGAGTGCCTAAAACATAGTCATTAATGGTTGCCTAGTTTTCCCACCAGCAACCATTAAATGATGCATTTAAACATTTTATTTTTTTACTATTATGCTTTATTTCTCATTGCTCCTCAATATAGATTTCTAATGGATAGGGAAATAAGAGCAGATTCTGTTTGTTTAACGTGCTTTTGTTGTTGTTGTCGTTGTTGTTTTGTTTTGTTGTTTTTTGTTTTTGAGACAGAGTGTCGCTCTGTCTGGAGCTGGAGCGCAGTGGCACTGTGTCGGCTCACTGCAACATCTGCCCGCTGCATTCAAGTGATTCTCCTGCCTCAGCCTCCTGAGTAGCTGGATTTACAGGTACCGACCACAATGCTTGGCTAATTTTTAAAATATTTTTGGTAGAGACAAGGTTTCACCATGTTGGCCAGGTTGGTCTCAAACTCCTGACCTCAGGTGATCCGCCCACCTCAGCCTCCCAAAGTGCTGGGATTACAGGCATGAGCCATTGTGCCCGGCCTTGTATACATATTTCAAAACATCATGTTGTACAAAAAGGCCCTACCTAGGTAATAAGGCTGGTGTGGAGTAGACATTACAAGCAGAAGAAAAGCAAAAGAAAAGCAAAAGAAAAGAAAAGGCATGCAGGCATGAATTAGTTGGTAAATGCAAAGAAACTTCAAATAATTCACACTAAGGATAAGCTAACAACGTGGTGCTTAGTAAGGCCATGGAGTTAGTCACTGGCCTGGAAATAAAGGTCTTTGGAACTTGAGAAGGTAGCTTGAAGCTTATATTGTATGTAAAACGCTGAAGAGCTTTTGGTGTGGTCTGATTTGAATTTAAGAATAATTTACATAGAAATACAGAGGATGGAAAAAAAGAAATAAAGCTGCACAGCTGGAAACTTGTAATTGTTTATATAAAATCATCATCACTAATATTTCCATAACATTAAGTATATACCGGGCAATTTCTAAGTGATTTACATATTAACTAATTTATAAGAGGAGGATATGAAACAGATATGTACATATGTAAATGAAAATATGTTTCCCATATAATATGGTAATATTAGAGAAATTCTACAAGTGGAAAATATTGCCTCCCAAGAGAATAATGAATGGGGCACATTACCATGATAAAATCAATCAAGTTGAGAGAGAATCCTTGGCTCACCTGGACCGACATGAATGGATAGTTGCTCATAAGACCAGGGCTGTCCTGACCCTTCCCGGGGAGGGCCTCGATTTCTGATGATATTCCCATTTCAGTTCCAGTTCACAGGTATATGTACAAAAAAATAAAGAAAGAAAGAAAAAACGCATGTTTCCTTAAGGTAATTAAGCAAAACTCCAGTTACAGTCAAAATATTATATTTTGCCTCTTCTGTGTAAATCTGCGTATTATTTCCCTCATGTTTTTTGTGTTGATCTTCTCATTGAACCTTTAAAGAGTGTTTTTATTTTCATCATTTCCCAGTTCTCAGGAACACTCTAAGTTATCTCTTCCAAGAAATGAAAGGTGTAGAAATATATCACTCGGATCTTTATAGAAGATTTTATACATCAATGTGTTACACAATATTTTCTTAGAAAGACAAGGACTATCGTGATATTTAAAATTGTATAAAAATGCGGAAATACATTTTATATATCTGAATTAATGAAAAATAAACTTTCTTGGGTGATGGTAGTAATGATGAAAGGGGAAATTACAAGTTAATGAGATCCAAGCAGATTTTTCTGGTAACTTTTTTTGATCACTGAGTAGAATTGAAAATCTGTAGAGAAGGGACAAATTGCACATATCAACAATGTCAAATGTTTTGCATTTCTATGATGCTGACAATTTTAAATATCTTTCCAGCAAGAGTGGTGCAGAAACACTGAGAGCCACTTCTTAAAAAATGTTTTAGAGGCTGGAAGTTTCTTCAGCAGCATTTTCTAAGTGTGCCAGTTCTTAGGCCACATGCTACTTTAGTTTTCTATGATATTTTATTATGTTAAATAAATATTCCTGAAAAAAATTTATTCTTCTTGAGTCAAGTCACTTATTGCTTTATTTTTCTACTTATCTTCCAAAATTATTTTTGAAGATTCAGTCTCCATCTTTTCCTCACCTCTTTACTCTCTCTCATTTCAGATACCATCTCACTCACAGGCTTCATGGTCACTTCTGTTTGTATCAGTCAAAATATGCTAAGTTATGCTGTAGAAACAAACAGCTCAAAGTTGTAGTGGTGTGTAACAACATAGTTGTGTTGGTTTTTGTTTGTTTGTTCGTTGTTTGTTTTTTGAGACGGAGTCTCTCTCTGTTGCCAGGCTGGAGTGCAGTAGCACCATCTTGGCTCACTGCAACCTCCACCTCCTGGGTTCAAGCGATTCTCCTCCTTCAGACTCCCAAGTAGCTGGGATTACAGGTGCCCACCACCACGCCTAGCTAATTTTTATATTTTTAGTAGAGAAAGGATTTCACCGTGTTGGCCAGGATGGTCTCGATCTCCTGACCTCATGATCCACTCACCTAGGCCTTCCAAAGTGCTGGGATTACAGGCATGAGCCACCCTGCCTGGCCAACAACATAGTTTTATTCCCCTCACAGTCCTTAGCCAGGAAGAATCCACAGTAGTGGCCATTGTTGTGACACTGGAAGTAGAGTAAGGTGGGGCAGGAAGAGGTTAGGGGCTCTGTTCCATGCAATTGTTTACGCTACACAACTTAGACCTATGCCATGGGGAATATTGCTGGTTGATGTGGAGGAACAAATGAGCTGTGACCAGGTAGAACATGGCTCTCAAAGCACATCCCCAAAATGACACCTTACTTCAGCTCAAGTTGCATTGCCTATAACAAGTTAGGTGGCCAAGCCTATTCTCAACTAGGAGTAGAAGTATGATACTTCCCAGAAACTATGTAACACAATTTACCTACGTTTCAATGACCCTCAAACTTCTATTTCTATTTTAATCCTTTTTTTTTTCAGCCCCAGTCCTGCCTTTCCCATTCTCAACTGGACACTTCCATTTTAATATTATATGAGTGCCTCAAACATTATCATATCAGAACAATAATTCATAATCTCCTTCCAAAGCCAACTGGTCTCCAACGTCCATATACATAATTTCAGAATAATGTTAAACTCCTTGACCATTTCCCATGTAATCACTCCTGTAAACCCTGTTGATTATGCCTTTGAAAGTTTTCTTATACTTAAACCTTTATTTTCATTTTCTTCCAATTTACTGAGTTCAGACTTCCTATCTGGTATATTTTACGCTTAATAGTATACAAGGCAGGTAAGTCGAAATAAGTTTTGACTGTGTCATTTTCTTTGCTCAGAAGCCTTTAGCATCTCCCATTGTTTAAAAAATACTATTTAAACTCTTCAATCTATAATTTAAGATTGCCTAAGGGTTACCACCCAATTTATCTTCCCTCAGTTCCACATATTCATAGTTTGTTCCATTCCAGTTAGAAAAGTCCTCACCCTCTGAACACAAAACACAATTCATATTTTCATATTGTTGTCTATTACTCGTTCTTATGTAATTTATACACTTTTTATTCTTCAGAGAGAGTTCTGTACATAGACGTTTCTCAATACCTGGCTGAGAGGAAGAAAAATAACACTATGTTGTTTTATGTGAGCATCATCAACTGCCTGACATTTTACAAGATACTTTTAAAACATCATCTTATGTATTCCTTACTTGAGTTTTATGAGATAACTACAATTATCTTCATTTTATGCATGAGGAAAACCGCAGCTTTAAATAAAAAATGGTAAGAAATAAGGGCCAGAATCAAAATATGGTTGATTCAAAGCCAGTCTGCACTTTTATATTTAATATTTGGAACTGTGTTGGATGTACATTCATCTAGTAAGTCTATAACTTTGCCCCAATGTCTTCCTTGAGTTGAGAATTTTTCTAGGTATAGAGTAAACTGATTATATCACATTGTGCTGATTGCCTTAAATCAAACTAGCTTCAGAGACAAATAGGAAGGTGGTCCTCAAACTCCTTACCTTAAATATATGTTCCTCCTTAGGTCTATTGTAAGCCTTTAAATGTAGTGTTTGCCAATCTATGTCACAGCGTTCACCTATCAAACATGATGACAACCTCATAAAATTAAGATATCCTGTAATCTGCTTCTAACATTCTATGTTTGTAAAGATTCCTGGTAATTAAAGATTATTTGAACTAAATAATCTTTCAAAATCAGTAAAATTCCTCATAGTGTCTAATATAAATAATATAGAGAAATATATATGATACATTGAGATGTTTATATGAGATATATTACTAAATATCAATATAAAAAAACAAGAATTTCTCTCTTTCAATAATTTCATATACCCCAAATATGTACATTTTAGTTGCATTGAAAATATTCAAATAATAATTGTAATTCAGCTGTGATTCACTCTTTTCATCTCTCAGCTCCTAAAAGTGAAATTCCACTGGAAAAGCCAGAGTTGTGTAAGGTACCAAGAAAAGTTTTTCCAGATTTTACTATTCTGGGAAGGAAGATTAGTGTGGAAGAGACCTAAAGTCAAATCTGCTCATATTAACCCATAAATACACAAAATACCAAATACAAAAGGTTCAGAAAGTTCTATTTCTAGAATATATATGGTTGGTTAATTCGTAAATTAAGTATCCCTTAAAGATTTGGTGATTTTATTGGGCTGTCTTCACTGAGAAAGGTAAATATGGCTACTTTGCTTTAGGTGTTAAACAATCAGAGCTCACTCAGGGGTGTTCTTTTTTTAAATCAAAATCATTTTATTATTGGTAATCAATAATCAACAATCCCAAATATCCAGTCTTCTATCCAAAGATAATGCAAAATTGATTATGACCTTCTATTTGAGAATTCTTTTACCTATGGCTGAAATATTATTCAGTCATAAGGTACTTCTTGAATTGTGAATAAGCTTTAGAATCTTAGTCTAAATCAAGAAAACTTTTATGAAAGAAAATCAATGCTGAGTACATATCTGAAATATGCAGAGGTCAGTCCTTATTAATGTAATTTGTAATAACAGCTAAACAGAATAAAAAACAAACATTTTAATTGGGATTCTCTATTAATAAAATAACCTGTGCACTTCAGCCCCTAACTGGCATAGTCTTCTTTATGTGTTTAATGAGTAAACTGCCTAGAGCAGAAGGAACAGGTGATAAAAGAAATTATTTTGGCCGGGCGCGGTGGCTCAAGCCTGTAATCCCAGCACTATGGGAGGCCGAGACGGGCGGATCACGAGGTCAGGAGATCAAGACCATCCTGGNGGTTTGTCTCAATTTACATTCAATCCACTATCAACTCATTAAGCCTCCATTCTATCGTGTAGGTGCTAAGTGTCAAATACAAATTCTAACAAGACAAGACCTTTGCTTGTGTGGTGGTCATAGGTTATTTTAATCTCAGTCTTTGAAGTAAATTCTAAATTCCGTGAGATCTCATTAGAAGTTTAATTATTTTGGCCGGGCGCGGTGGCTCAAGCCTGTAATCCCAGCACTATGGGAGGCCGAGACGGGCGGATCACGAGGTCAGGAGATCAAGACCATCCTGGCTAACATGGTGAAACCCCGTCTCTACTAAAATACAAAAAACTAGCCGGGCGACCTGGCGGGCGCCTGTAATCCCAGCTACTAGGGAGGGTGAGGCAGGAGAATGGCGTGAACCCGGGAGGCGGAGCTTGCAGTGAGCTGAGATCCGGCCACTGCACTCCAGCCTGGGTGACAGAGCGAGACCCCGTCTCAAAAAAAAAAAAAAAAAAAAAAAAGAAATTATTTTAATAGCAGTAGAAAGGAATGAAGAAAAAAGAAAGACCCATCTAAAGAGTGAACTATTAGTAAAAATTGGGCCTTACTCAGTTTTATGACTGTAATATCTCTTTTAAATGTTTCACTGCCCCTCAGGAATGATTGGAGTGCTTTTAGCTTGTTTATAAAGCCTACACGTAACTATGACATCACCTATTTCCTTAACTTCCTATCTCTGTGGCATCATCTAATGAACACACCTCAGAAAAGATAGCTTCCTTGTGCTAGGATTTGGAGGAAGTATCTTGAGAAAGACCAAAGGGAACTGTTCTTTCTGATTTTTGATTACTTGGAGTAAGTTCTATTTTATATATTAACAAAATGGACATAATATTAACAAAAATGGCCATAAAAATAGACTAGGTTGTCTACAACAAAATGATCAGTAACATAATTTTCCATAGTGAATTCAAAGCAAATGCAAATAGTACAATATTTTACTTATGAAGCAGTTGTCCAAGTATCCTACTGTGATTTCTGTAGGTATGTAATTAATATATTTAATGCTGGATATCAGAAAGAGAGAGAGAAAGAGAATTCCATGATTTAAAGTTGTGATTTAGGTACCTAATACAACTGTCATTCCTCATTTGTGATTTTACTTTCTGTGGTTTCAGTTACCATAGTCAACTGCAGTTCAAAAATATGAATTTCTGGGAAATTCCAGAAATAAACAATTCATAAGTTTTAAATTACACAGCCTTCTGAGTCATGTGACGAAATCTCATGCTGTCCTGCTCCGTCCCGCCTGTCTTGAATCACTTCTTTGTCCAATGGATTCAATCTGCCTATGCTTCCCAGTACTTATTCACATAGTAACCATCTCAGTTATCAGATTGACTATGACAGTACTGCGGTGCTTGTGTTCAAGTAACCCTTATTTTACTTAATAAAAAGTGCAAGAGTAGTGATATGGGCATATTGTTATAATTATTCTGTTTGATTATTAGTTATTGAAGTTAATCTCTTACTGTGCCTAAACTATAAATTAAACTTTATCATAGTTATTTACATATTAAAAAAAAAAAAAACCAGAGTATATGTAGGGTTTGGTAATACCTGCTGTTTCAGCCTTCCACAAGAAATCTTGAAACCTATCTCCCACAGATAAAAGGGGGCTCCTCTATTCCTCTGGCTCTGTTCGAGAGACAAAACAAATTGCAAAGGCAGCACTGTAAGATATCATTTTAACCTTCCATGTGTTAATTATCCATGGGAAATTCTAGACTTGCCAGAAAAAGACTGGATGGACCAACCTGTCAATAGGCATAATGAAGCCATTTTAATGTCAGTCATCCTGGTGAGAGGAATCTGGAATCTGAAAATTGATCAACAATTGTAATGTAGTTTCCAGTGTGTGCTTCATTTACCATAAACATTAAAACCACTTTAAAAAGAGAGTGCTGGAGTATGAGAAAGGGATGCAGGCAGAGGCTGACTGAAAGAGTAAAGAAGAGACAAAGAGAAATCAGAGAGAGGCAAAGCGATGTATGTTAAACACGTACGAGCTCCACACCTGTGTAAATTTGTGAGGGTTCTAGGAAGCTATGAAGTCAAAATTCTCCTCAGTCTTGCCCCAAAGCAAAAGAAAATTGCTTTAGCAACTATCCCCCAAATGCATAAGGAATCTTTTTATAAATAGGTCCTTTGTGATTTGTATTAATCACCACATATGAAAGCTTTCAGTCTGAAAAGTAAATTTCAAGGTGTTGAAGCAACTTCAGTATGGAGCGTATTGCTTTTGGAGGAAAGCTGTCATTCTTCTGTGGGTGCTGTCAAGTACAAGTTGTCAATATGAATAAAAGACTACGGGCCACTTGTAAGAGTGAGCGTGAGCGTAAATGATGAGGGAACTTGGGGTTAAATTGCTGGGAGCCCTATTTTTTTAATTAGAAATTCCATCTAGTAGTTTCTACCCTGCAGGGATTCTGAGGTCAAATCCAGAGGAATGTGTTTACAAAATGACTGAAATTTGTAGGGTCAAGTTCAAATCAACATAAAAAATTAAAAAAAAAAAAAAAAAAAAAAAAAACAGTTTGACTTGTGTTATTAACTGTGTTCTAAAAGTTGACATCTCGTGAGAATTTCTCACTCTCAAAGTTTTCCTCTGCCCTCTTACTTTGCTATTTAAAGAGTGGTTAACACATCACTGAAAAAGGCAACTGTGTTAGAAACCCACATGACTATACTTGTTAATGGGGAATAAGGTGTTTGGTCTGTGGTGGAATGTGCCACTCAGACACACACGATCCAAATGAAGCCAGTGGAGCCATCTCAGTTCATAACTTTCACACCACACTGTGTTTTTCTTTAGGTTCTCTTAATTCAAAGTCTGTGATCTTTGGAAATGGTTTTGTTTTCCCATGGTCTTAGTTGGGCTTCCTAGAGAGCAGTGGCTAGCAACCACCCTCTTTCCCAGCCTCACTTGAACTCTTAACAACAATCCTCTTGTAATGATGCCAGTTCAAGGGTAGGATTAGGATATTTGTCCAGGAGACCTGGAATTTCTCGGTTTCACTTTCTGAATTTAAGAAGGGTAAATTTACTCCTTAGTTTTAGAGAAGATATTTTAATTCTCCTGTTGACCTTATGTTCAGATCCTTGAAGATAGCAAGGTAATTTTTTAAGTGCTGAAATATAGTATTACATGAAGATTCCTATATATATATATATATCTCTGGATTTACTTTTCAACTCTCATCAATTCAACTTGGTCAAGATAATAACATTTCATATTCAAAGATGTGTATCTGCTATGGGAACTCAGAAATTAAAGATTCACCAACCAAATGACCAAATGACTGTAGCAACCGACCTTCACAGCAAGCAAATTTTCCTTTTTTTTTTTTTTTTTTTGAGACAGAATCTCGCTCTGTGGCCCGGGCTGGAGTGCAGTGGCTGGATCTCAGCTGACTGCAAGCTCCGCCTCCCAGGTTCACGTCATTCTCCTGCCTCAGCCTCCCGAGTAGCTGGGACTACAGGCGCCCGCCACCTCGCACAGCTAGTTTTTTGTATTTTTTAGTAGAGACGGGGTTTCACCATGTTAGCCAGGATGGTCTCGATCTCCTGACCTCGTGATCCGCCCGTCTCGGCCTCCCAAAGTGCTGGGATTACAGGCTTGAGCCACCGCACCAGGCCAGCAAGCAATATTTTCTAAACAATGGGATATATATGGTGGAATGAATGATTAGCATCTACAGTGATAATAGAGTTCTCTGAGCAGTTTGAAAACATACTATGGCAAGCCACGCAAGAGAAGATGAAATACCACATCAACCTGGAACCTCTCCATATGGGTTCATGAATAACAGGATCACCTACACACAGAAAACACTGCCACAATTTCACAGTATTCATCATCCAGGAAACCTATGCACTTAATCTGAAGAACATGTGTTGATGATTGGCACCAACAAATACTTCTCTATCCTTGTAGACATAAAAGCAAATTTGGCCCTTTTTCATTTGAGCACTATTTTCTACCATTTCAGTTCTCATCAGTAGATAACAAGTGGTAATGATAATTCCATGCCTCATGGTTATTATAAATTTTGTATATCTAGTAAAATATCAAGTTCTGTTCAATGCGATTTTAGAGAAAAATGTAAGTATTTCCTCTGTTCGTTACTTGTTTTACATGTGAAAATTAATGATTGAAAATAATAGCTGAGTATGATGTGAGCATTATGTTGTGAGAATGTTTAAATCAACTGTTTAAATAATGCATATAACATGTACACTCCACCCCGATAGAAAAAACCATAACCCAAACCAGTTGTGTGTATGTGTGCATGTATATATTCTCTTTTCATCAGTGTATTGACTCTATCAACTTAGCAATGTCATATAAATGAATAGGTACTGGTTACTTGTTTTGGAAAATGAACCGTGAGCATCAATTAACTTTGAAGTAATCTTTACATATATCAAAATATATATGTAACATGTATTAATTCCATGTTCAAGGAAATTATTCTATATCACAATACTTTATGCTTACATCAACCTTCATTTCTGGACTTTATCTAAAAGAGAAATCACATACATTTCTCACATATTTTAGTTAGAAATGAATGTTCCTATGTCACAGCATGACCATAGCTAGTAGCTGTTTTCCTCTTGCTTATACAATTCATAAAATAGATTTATCTGCTACTTATGTAATACATATATATAACGTAATTGAAAAAAGTATTTGAAAAAATATGTGTGCTTTCCAAATTTTAAAGTCTGTACTTTCAATGATCTACTTGATTACAGTTACATGTGTGTGCATACATGTGAGGAGAAGGCTGTGTGTGTGGGAGTGTATGTGGACCTATGCATTTTTGGCATACAGTGTCATGAGAGTCTGCTAATGCATACTGTCACTTTTGCATTGAAATTTGTAATAGATCTTAGGAAAAGCAGTGCTGCCAGACACCTGGTTTGGGAAATTAACCTAAAAAAGATACTGATTTTAAGAATGCAACCAAATAATTAAAACAAACAAGTAAACTTTTTTGTTTCTTTTTTACAAACTACTTTTACAAACTATCTTGTTATTTATGCTTGTAGTTTTCTTGCCTTAAATGTATTGGCACTGTGTTAAAATATTAAACTACATATTTGACAAATATTAAATGCATATAAAATTAAGTAATGTGGAAGAATTGTGTGTCATTAAATTAGAACTATATATTTATTAAAACTGAATGTTAATATTTATTTTAAGCTTTCTTGCAGCCAGGGTAAACATCATAACATATGAGAAAAAATGGCAACAATAACATTTAAAACATATTAAAGGCACATATCTATTTATGTTTTTACATGGCAAAACACTGTTTATAAACCTCATTTAATATCTAGTTAAAATTAAACATTTTTCTAATCATCAAACTTATTTCTGTACTAAATCAAGGAGGAATTTGTTTTTTTTTTTTTATCATGCTATAGGTTGTTGAATAGTCTATTCTGCAAACAACTAACATTTGCAGAATATATGGAAACCACTCTTCATCAGATGTTCTTTAAATTATTACGGCACGAAATAAAAACATAAGCAAAACCTTTCCTTGCTAAATCTATATGAAATATTTGTAATGATGAGCACTTCAAGCACTTAAATCTAACAAATATAATCTCAATACAAAACACACAATGACTAAGAAGAAGGGATTTTAGCTTCATAGTGTAAACACTTATGTATCAATTTTAGTTCTGCAGTTTGGTTTTTTCATGGTCATTTATATTCTGCAAAATTTTTTGCTGCCAGAAGTTGTGTAACAATGAATGGATATTTGAAGTAAATATGAGGATGTATGTAGGTTAATGGCACATTGGATACATTCAATTTATGTGAATGATACATTCCTCCTAATTAGGAAGGACAATTTTTACTGTAGTAATTATAACACCTTGATTTTTAAAAATGATTTGTGACCTAAGCACTTTTATATACATTATTTAATTTGTAAACTTCAGAAGTATTATAATGCACAGGTTATTTTCATTTCTATGTACTTATTGAGATATAATTCACATACAACAACATTTACCCATTTTAAATATAGAATTGGGTGAATTTTGGTGAATTTATGCAGTTGTGTAACACCACTTTAATAAAACTTCAGGATAATTTTAATCATTCTGAAGACTTCCCTTGAGTTCAGTTGAAGTCAATTTCCTCCTCCAACTTCTAGTCTCAGGCAACCACTGATATGCTTTAATAAGCATATTTTTGCAGTTTCTAATTACATATGGTGCTAAGTAAAGATAGAGCTTCTTTGTCTTATTTTTTCCCCTGCATATTTTCAATTGCTGTAGCACTATTTGTTGAAAACACTGTATCTTATTGAATTACTTTGGCATTTAATTGAAAATCAGTTGTCATTATATAAGTAGGTCTACATGCTATTGTAATCCAATGAGCTATGTTTCTGAGTTTATGCTAATATCACACTATCTTAATAACTGTACCTTCGGTGTAAACCTTGAAAACAAGTAGTGTAAGTTTTCTAAACTTCTCTTCATTTTCAAAATTGTTTTGTTTTCAGATCGTATGCCTTTTAGCATAAATTTTTGAATCAGCTTGTGAATTTCTTACAAAAAAAATGGCTATCATAATTTTGATTTAGATTGCACCGAATCTATAGATTAATTTGGGGAGAACTGCATAGGCATTGTATGTCTTCATTTATTTAGAATTTTTTCATTTTCCTTTCCAGTGGTTTGTATTTTCCATATCTTGCAGATAATTTGTTGAAACATTTACAAGTCTTTGCTATTTTAAGTGGATTTGCAGTTTGATTTAATGTTCTAATTGTTCACTGTTTATACCTCCCCCACTCCCCCACCCCTAACACAATTGGCTTTTGTTATTTGTCCTTATGCCCTGAAGTCTTGGTAAATCCACAGATTAATTTTAGGAAAAAATTTTTCTTACAATTCTTTAGTATATTATATGGATGTAAACATGATATATTAACAATGTTTTCTAGGTTCCATATTTGATGCTTTGACATCTAGGACTTTGCTGACCTGGGAGAGACTGCCTCCAGCAGGGTTGGCTGATTCCTTGCCACTTGCCTGTGAACATGGCTTTCCTATGCATACTAACCAACTGAAGGCACTTTCATTACCTCTTTATTAGGCTTTTACACTTTAGGCCACTATTTCACTGCCCTAATCATCCCAGGAGTAGGCTTAGACAAATACGGACAGCCCCCATACAGAGGCAAGAGCTCTCTAAAATTATTCAGACTAACCAATCCTAAATCTATGTAGCCTGGTTATCTTGCCCTGCTCATTCCTTCCAAAAAAAAAAAAAAAAAAATCATAAAAAAAACTCTTGACTACAATTCCCTTTTCTTGCTGCCTGTGATCAGCATTGGTGTTATTTCCCGTGGCCTTCTGTATCCTGTTCTTGGGAACTGTGAACAATAGACTATATTTCAATGAAAACTGTCACCTAATCTGACAGCCTCACCATACCTAAGTACAAATGAAATCTACATATTAAAACACAGGGTCATGTTGTCTACAAATGAAATAGTTGCACTTCTTCCTTTCCAATGTCTTTTATTTTTTTTTCTGACTCATTTCAATATAGTTTTAAATGTTAACTGGTGAGAATACACAACCATACCTTTTTCTTAATACAAAGTAGAAAGCATTGAGTAGCAAGTTCTAATTTTTTTTGTTGGTTTATAAATACTGTTAATGACATTTATAAAGTTTCTTTTCATGTAAAGTTTGCTGAGAATTTTTATCATGAATGGGAATTGAATTTTGTCAAATTCTTATGTATTTATTAAAATGAACATATATTTTTTCTTTATTTTTTTAGTTATATTGGTTGAATTTTTAGATTGTTACACCAACCTTGCATTTTCCTGGTAAAATTCATTTTACCATGTGATATATGTATTGCTTTTATAGATTGCTGTGTCTCATTTGGCAAGTTTTGTTAACTTCTTGGTATGTATGTTTATGAATATTATTGGTCTGTAGTTTTCTATCCTTCCAATGTATTTTTAAAACATTAATAATAATAATATTAGTTTTGTAAAATAAGTTAGGGGATGCTCCCATCGCTCCTGTTATCTGAATTACTTTGTGTGTGTGTGTGTGTGTGTGTGGTTTTTCTTATATTTTTTTCTGTTCTTCCCCAAATACATGACAGAATCACCAGCATTGACATATAATTCTGGAGTTAGATTTACAGGAAAGCTTTTAATTACAAACTTAATTTTAAAAATTTATATAGAGTTATTCAAGTTCAAATTTATTCCTTGATTTATTTTGATACAATCCACTTTTTGCAGATTTTTTTATTCCATCTAGGTTGTCAAATATGTAATCATAAATTTGTTTATAACATTTTCTTACTATTTTCAATGTTTATATAATCTATTCTGATGCTTCATTTTTTCTGATATTGGTAATGTTTCTTCTTTTATTTATTTCTTATTTTATTATTCTTTGAACTTTATTTCATTTTAAAAATGTGCTTTTATATATATATTTTCTTCCAATTTTATTTTAGTTTCAGAGGCTACATGTAGAGTTTTGTTACATGGATAAATTCTGTGTTACAGGGGTCTGGTGCACAAATTATTTTGTCACCCAGGTAGTGAACATAGTACCCAATAGTTTTTCAATCCTTGCCCTCCTCCCGTTTCCCACCCTTAAGTAGGCCCCAGTGTCTATTGTTCCTTTCTTTGTGTCCATGTGTACTCAAGGTTTAGCTTCCACTTGTAAGTGAGAACATGCAGTATTTGGTTTTCTGTTTCTGAGTTAATTCACTCAGGATGATGGCCCCAATCCATCTGTGTTGCTGCAAAGGACATAATTCCATTCTTTCTTTATGGCTGTGTCGTATTCTATGGTGTATATGTACCACATTTTCTTTATCCAATCTACTATTGATGGGCAACCTAGGCGCTTATCTAGGTTGATTCCATGTCTTTGCTATTGTGAACTGTGCTGAGATGAACATCCAAAGTGTATGTGTCTTTAGGGTAGAATGATTGCTATTCCTTTGAGTATATACTCAGTAATAAATTTCTGTTTTAAGTTTTCTGAGAAATCTCTGAATTACTTTCCTCAGTGGCTGAACTAATATATGTTCCCATCAGCAGTGTACAAGCATTCCCTTTTCTCTGAAATTTCTCCTGCATCTGTTGCTTTTGACTTTATAATAATAGCCATTCTGCTTGGTCTGAGATGGTATCTCATTTTGATTTTGATTTGAATTTCGCTAATGACTGGTGATGTTAAGCTTTTTTTTCATATGCTTGTTGGCTGAGTTTTTATCTTCCTTTGAGAATAATCTGTTCCTGTCCATTGCCAGTTCTTTAATGGGGTTGTTTTTTGCTTGTTGAATTGTTTAAATTCCTAATAGATTCTAGGTATTAGACATTTGTTGGACACATAGCTTGTGGCTATCTTCTCCCATTATGTAGGTTGTCTGCTTACTCCCTTGATAGTTTATTTTGCTGTGCAGAAACCCTTTAATTTAATTACATCCCACTTCTCAATTTCTGTTTTAGTTGCAATTGCTTTTGGAGACTTTTTCATGAAATCTTTGCCATGGCCTATGTCCAGAATGGTATTTCTTAGGTTTCCTTCTAAAGTTTTTATAGTTTTAGGTTTTACATTTAAGTCCTAAATCCATCTTGAATTAATTTTTATGTATGGTTAAAGGAAGGAGTCTAACTTCAATGTGCTGCATGTGACTAACCAGTTATCCTATTTATTGAATAGACAGTCCCTTCTTCATTACCTGTTATTGTTGAGTTTGTCAAAGATCAGATGGTTGTAGGTTTGCAGCTTTATTTCTGGATGCTCTAACCTGCTCCATTCGTCTATATGTCTGTTTTAGAAGTCCAATGTGCTACTCATTATGCCACACAGCCACATCTTTAATTTCTGATCAAATTTTTTCAAGATTTACTAATTCATTTAGTTATTGGTTATTGATTTTATATTAATTTTCTGATTTATATTTAATTAACTTCTTACGCTTTTCTATTTTATATGTTACCCTATACTTACTCTGGGTTTAATTTGTTCTTTTTCGAATTCTTAAGATTTGATCTCAGCTTATTGAATTTTTTGACCTTTCTTTTTATTAACATATTAACTTAAATTACACATTTTCTTTTCAACATTACTTTAGCTGCACCCTCACAATATTTATTTGTTGAATGTTTTTATTATCACATAAGTTAAAGCTACCTTGTGATTTCTTCTTTTCCCTGGAATATGTAAAAGTGTGTCATTTTTCCCCCAACGTTTGGAGCTTTCCTAGCATTTTTTGTTACCAATTTCTTATTAATTTTGGTTAGAAAATAGATTCCCCATAATTCTAATCATTTTATATTTATTAAGAAATTGTTACGAAACACCATAAGGTCATTTTTTAAAAACTCATCTCAGCCAGACATGGTAGCTCATGCCTATAATCCCAGCACTTTGAGGGGCCAAGGCAGGTGGATCACCTAAGGTCAAGAGTTCAAGATCAGCCTGGCCAGCATGGCAAAACCCTGTCTCTACCAAAAATACAAAAATTACCTGGGTATGGTGGCATGCACCTGTGATCCCAGCTACTAGGGAGGTTGAGGCAATGGACTTATTTGAACCTAGGAGGCATAGGTTGCAGTGAGCCGAAATCATGACACTGCACTCCAGCCTGAGCGACAGAGCGAGAAAAAAAAAAAAAAAAAAAAAAAACTCTACCAAAAAAATACAAATAAAACAAGCACAGGGTTGCATTCCTATATTCCTAGCTACTTGAGTGCCTGAGGTCTGAGGTGGGAGGATTGCATGAGCCCAGGATTTGAGGCTGAAGTGAGCTATGATTGCGCCACGGGAATCCAGCCTGAGTGACAGAAAAAGACTCCATCTCAGAAAAATCAAAAGAAAGAAAAATATGTAGGTTATCATTTCTAGATGTGGGTATCATTGAAACCAAGTAGAAAGGGACATTAAATCAAGGTAGGTGGCAGCACTATTCAAATATACTAAGTCTCCTTATTTTTGGTTTAGTTCTGTCAATTGCTGAAACATTTTAAAATATCCACCTACGGCTGTAGAATTAACCAATGTCTCCTATTGATTCTTTTTATTTGTAATTCCTGTATTTGAAGCTCTGTGATTAGTAACTTATGTTTGTGATTATTATGTCTTCTTTGCCAATTTAACCTTTTATCAATATAAAATGATCCCCTATCTCCAAAATATATTTTGCTTTAAAATCTCTTTAATCTGATATTAATAGAGTGACTTCAGTCTTCTTATGATTACTGTTCGCATAGTATAACTTTTTGTTTTCATGAATTTCAGTCTAGTTTATGTCTTAATATTTAAAGTAGCATTCCTACAAATAGCATATTTTTACTTCTTCCCTTTTGTGTGTGTGTGTGTGTGTGTTACTTTCTAATCCATTTTGACAATCCCACATTCTAATTAAAGTGTTTTGCCAATAACCATGTAATATATTTGATTGAGTGCAGCTCCACTCTTTCATTATTTGTTTTCTATCCTGCCTCCCATTTCTGTTCTGGTGCTGTTCTCTTTCTCTTTTCTTATTTGACATTTCCTTTAGAACATAATTTTAATTTTTCTATCAACTTTTAAAACTCAGCTTATTTTATAGTATTTTATTGTGTAAGCTAGGGATTAAAATATGCCTTGTATCTTTTCATGTAAAATATACAAACCTTGTAAATGTGTAGGTTCACAGCCCACATTATTTATGCTTTAAAGGATATATGTACTGCTAATAAGTAAATTATTAATCAAATCAATGATCTCATTTATGTGGTTTATATAATATGTCATTTTTTGTTTGCTAATGTCAAGATCGGCTCTTTTTTAGCTTATGGTTTTCAACAATTTAATAGTGATGTGCTGAGGCACAGATTTTTTTTTGTATTTTTTTTATCTGCTCATTGTTAAGAATATTTTATGTGGAAACTTCTGACTTAAATCAAATTTAGAGAATTCTCAGACATTATTTGTTTTTCTTCTGGGCTATTTCCTCATTTATTTTCCTTCTAGAGCTCTAATGACATGCGTGTTAGACCACTTTATATTTTCTCCAAGGTCCCTGAGGCTCTCTTAATCATTTATAGTCTTTATTATTCTGTGTTCTTCACGTCGGATAATTTCTTTCAATTTATCTCCTAGTTCACTGATTCATCTACTATTTACATTGATCTGTTAAGTCCATCCAGTAATATATTTTGTATATTTATTTTACAAGAATTTCCACTTAGTTTTTTGTATTACATTATCTGTATTTCTCCACTGAGATTTCCTATATTTTCATTCATGGAAGCACATTTTGCTTCACTTCACTGAGGGGAGCTATAATAGCCACTTTAAAACTCTTATCTGCTAGTTCCAACAACTGGGCCATTTCAAAGTCAGTTTACACAAATGAGAAACGTAAACTCTTGTTTCTTGGGTAGAAGCTCATTTCAAACCCAGTCCTTTGTAATTAGTTTACATGATTTCAGTCTGTACCATGTAAGGAGAGCTCAGGGGTCATTAACCGAATATGTGATCACCTCTCTGGTTCCTTCCCTCCAGGAACTCCAGTCCCTTCAGTAGCCATAGCTTCCCTGGGTTAATTTTTCTAATTTCCTACATCATGACACTGCAGTTATTCTACCAACAGCAGTAGACCCTCTGTTTGTGCTGTAATCACAAGACTGGGAGTTTTGTTTGTACAAATCCCCTTCTCTAGTGTCTATACTCCCCGCCAGTCTGCCTTCTTCTGATCGTTGTCCAGTGTGGCTGTTTTTACTATTATGTCTAGGTTTTATGATTGGTTTATTTGGGCAGAGGAGGGGGAGTATTCTGATAGCAAGTGATTACTCAATTGCCAAAACATGATTCCCATTTTTTATCTGAAGAAAGTTATATTAAATGAATTAAATACACTTGTGTAGTTAACAAGACATAACATTGGAGCTGATTCCAGCTCCTTAATATCATGATAATCTTATAACACTGTTCATTTTCATCTAAGAATATACATTTTAAACTAAATGTATGTTTATTGATTTCCTAAAAATTACCAGTAACAGTAAGAGCCTGTAATAAATTCTATGGTTACTGATTAAATGAACACACCATTTGTTTAAGAACATAAGTGTTACTAGAGCAGTCAGAACTTAACACTTTCAGATTATCAATATGTTCACTGCAACAAACACACATAAATATCAAGAGAAAACATAATGCAGTTGTTGTGCTCAGCAACAATTATTATATTTATTTAATAGATATGGTAATAACAGTGAAGCATATAAATATATCCTAATCTATAAATACTAATTTTAAAAAACAAAGAAAACACTTGCTAATCAGAGATGGACCTTGCAATTATTAACACTGATCCATATTTTCACAGCTAGCTGAATCAGCGCAACTTAGTAACCTTTATGTTTGTAAGAAATTAATTTGATGTAGGTATAGCTTTGGTATCCAGAAATTTCCTTTTGAAGATTAAACCCTACTCTCACAGTGAGAATTCCTTTTGAGGCCAGTACTAATCTATTAAATTATTGCCTATTCTAAGCCATTTTTTCACTTATTTTTAGAATGTTTATGTTTTAAGAATTGTGATAGCTGGCTTTAATCAGGGAGCATTAATCGAGGTACCAAATGAGACTACTTTACATTCAGATACAATGAATGTTCCTGAATGAACAAGGTGGGTGTAGCCTTTCCTGTACCTCCCCTTCAATTCTTTCCCAGAAGAACTTAAAGCTGTTCAGTAAATTTAACTGTAGTCACTGACTGTGATAGAAAGTAATTTGAATTAAATGTATATTCAAAACTATTTAACCCAGAAGGTAGCAGACAAGGGTATTTAAAATAAAGCTTCTGGCAGAACATGTGATGACTTTAATGATCATTGTGCTGGAAAACAGGTGTCAGCCTGCCTCCCTTTCATTTCCTTCCACCCCCTCCTCTTCCCTTCCCATCTGTTTTCCCTTTTCTCCAGCTTTTCAAGTGTATGTTTTGGTCTGTGAAGAGTAATTTGCTATCTTTAGGTTTGGGGTAGGGGATGCCCACCAACATTGGGAACCAAAGATGTGGAAAAACCTACTGTTCCCACTAGTACCTTTTTCTATTTTGTTGAGTAAGTTTCCCTGCGGTTTTATGCACAGATGGAATAAATGTATCTGCCATTTCCACACACATTAAGGTGGTATGCCCCACAGGTTGTATCCCCTGATGTTAAAATGATGGTAGCAAATGAATTTTTAAAAAATAATCAACCATTTATTCCTAGAAGAAAACTTCCTGAAGGGTTGTTAACGACCCCACCAATGCTAGATTTGGATTCTTTGAGTAACATTAGAAAGTTTTTGGTAATTCAATTTCAATTTGGGTATCTCCTATATAAGTCCAAATATTTGGATAACTACAGAAAAGACAATAAAAATAAAACTAGAAAAATCATTCATAAAATTTTCAGAATCAATGTGCCATGAACCTACATCTATTTCTGTTACTCTAGTGCAGATCTGCTCTACATTACCACTAAATAATTGGTCTCTAATCTCTCCAGACAGGCCATCTCCCCAAACAGTGTTATACACTTAGAACAGGCACTTTTTGTACTTCAATAAATTTCCAAAACTGTCTTCCATAAACATCTCATGATTTTATTTGACCAGTCACAAATCTACAGTAGCTTTGTGTCAGGCATTTTTTAGATATTGAAAGAGAGAACAGATAGTGACCAAATCAGGCAAAATTCCTTGCCTTTCTAGAGTGCAATAAGAAGAAAAATGCAATGAACAGGTAAGCAAGCTGACTTTATAGTATTTTAGAAGATAATAATGGTATTCAGAAGCATCCAGTGGAGAGGAGAAGATGTCCTTGTGGGTGTTGAGAAATCAATTCTAAATAAAATAACCAGAGATACTTACTGAGATACTGCTGTTTATAATTCCCTAAGGAAATAAGGGAAAAGACTGTGTGAATATCTTAGAGAGCATTTTATAGGAAAAGGGACTCAAGTATAAAGTTCTTAATCTAGGAGACTAATTGCTACATTCTCAGAACAGCAAAGGGACTAAACCTGACTGAAGGTGAGTGAATGGTGAGCAAGAAGAGAGAGAGAGACAGAGGTAAGGTCAGAGAGTTAAGTAGGGCAAGATTTTGGTCACTGATAAGGACTTTGATCCTGACTTTGAATGAGACAAGGAGTGACTGACAGGTTTCAAACATAAGAGGGACATGGCCTAGATTACAGTATAAAATGATTCCTCTGGCTGTCTTTTTGTGAATTAAGTAGAGAAAGATGGGGGCAAATCAGGAAGGTTAGAATTAATGCATGTGAGAGATAAATGGGCACCTAGAATAAAGAGAAAGCAATGCATAGGAGCAGATGTAAGTTTTGCAGAGAACTCTAAAAAATGCAAAATTATTGCTACCAAGTCAGGTACCAGAGTAAATATTTATTTAGAATAAGTAAAGACTGCAAATGTTAAAAAACTGTCAACATGATGTCAACAGGCCTCATGAAAGAGCTAGAATTTATAAGCTATTAGTGGCATTATTATTACCTGCCTGCTGTATCTCTATGTTGCTTTTTCCCTTTACCTCCAGATGCATTTTCCTTGGCCAACCCTTCATACAACAATTTTATTGCAGAGAGAATAGAAAGATAATTATCTTGTTGAAAAAAGTCAAAACTCCTTTTGTTCAAGCATGTTTGAGCAAAATTTTTCTTTAATTTTTGACAGTTTAGAAAAAAATAACTTTCTGTTTTACAACTTTCTCTGTAGTTCTTTACCAGGCTGTCCTTATTGCTGGTGTTGACCCTTTGAAGTTCCAGACCATTAATCTCCCATCCTTGAACCCTGGGGAAATACACAGCCCCAAACACTGGTCCAGCTTGACCTAATCCTTATCTTCTGGGGTTCCTCACTCTTACTCACAATTGCTACCACTGTGCTAGTCCTCACGGGCTGGATAAGCCTGGGTCATACTGGTCATCTCTCAGAGAGAAGAACCATGTTGCCTTTAGATACTTTGCTCTTGGATTGACCGGTTGAGTCCAGATACTGGTCAACGTCAACAAAGGGCAAGTGTTTCTATGGACTTGATGGTTGTGGAGGTGGTGTTGCCAGCATTCTGATCCCTACTCCCAGCTTCAGATCTCTCTCCAGAATGCATTAGAGTACAGACTGCACCCTGTGCCTACAGCACATAGATAGATGACTGTCCTGCATTCCTGGAGGGATAGAAAGGACCCATACTAGGGAGAGATCATGAAACTTAAAGTTTATTACTTTCAAGTTAAATTCACTTTTGGAGATACAGATGAGAAGAAGTAAATAGTAGCACTCTGTAAAATGGACAAATCAGCAGGACGCGAGTGAGGCCAAGTAAGGGAATAAAAGCTGGCCGCGTGCGCTAGCAGCAATCCTTTCAGATCCCCTTCCCCGCCCTGGAAGGTTTGTTCCTTCACTCTTCCCAATAAATTTTGCTGCTGCTCACTCTGGGTCCACACTACCTTTATGAGCTGTAAGGCTCACCGCGAAGGTCCGCAGCTTCTCTTGTGAAGTCAGCGAGACCGCGAACCCACCAGAAGGAAGAAACTCTGGACACATGTGAGCATCTGAAGGAACAAACTCTGGACAAACCATCTTTAAGAACTGTAACACTCACCGCGAGGGTCCGTGGCTTCATTCCTGAAGTCAGCAAGACCAAGAACCCACCGGAAGGAAACAAATCCAGACACACTTATGTTGTACTCTCATCTTAAGATACCTAGATGTTTAAAACAAAATAAAAATAATATCAATAAATAAAGGAGAGAAAAATTAGCAACCAGTGAGGTAAGAAACAAATGAGAGAGAGAGAGAGAAAGAGAGAGAGAGAGGCTGTGCCCTGGAGGCCAAGAACTAAAAAGAAGTACATGAAAAGAATAGATGATCAAATAGATCAAGTAGGAGAAAGACTGAAAACATCATTGAAATTACAAAACATATAAATTTTAAAATATGTATTTTTTATAATTTTATTATGTTCTTGATAAATAGGTATAAACAAATGTGTTGTTAGAGGTGGGGAAGAGAAGAATTAAGCAGTTGAACTTTGATTCATTTGTCTACCTCTACCTGGGTGATGTTTCCAGGGAAGAATAAACTCAGATAAGTTTAGGTTACTCCCCTTGTAAAACGTTAACAATAACCTACTAGACAACAAACTAATGATAGTGGAGGAGAGTTCTTATCCATTAGGTTATTTTAGTAGTCATTGGTTTAGTGACTATGGTAAACAAACCCAGAATCTGTAGGTTTATGAGGCCTGGGTTTTTGGAAAATATCTCATAAACTATGTAACTACCTGAGTATAGAATGGAGCTGTTTCATTATCTGAATCTTGCTTGCTGTGTGAGGTACTGTTTATCTCAATTAGAGACCACTTCTCTTGATTAGAGCTAGAAAGTACATCTCATGCTGGAATAAGGGACAGGGAATCACCGTGCTATGCCTGTGCTGCTTATTTTCTTATATCCTTGAAATTATTTATAAAACTTGACATAGTGAAAGATCTCTGTGAGTCCCTTATTTTCTGATCGGATCCTTTATTTAAGCTGAGAGCGGGTTCAAGAAAAAATTGAAAGAAAATGGACATATTTTTCTAAGATCTTTCTGTAAATGCAAGTAGAGGAATGGAGCACAGCTGTAGGGACAATGTGTGGTCAAGATGGGCTTCCTATTTAGATTTTGTTTGGAAATTCTTTTGAGTTGAACAGCTACATGCTGACAAATTGGAAAACCTAGAGGAAATGGATAAATTTCTGGACACGTACAACTTGCCAAGATTGAATGAGAAAGTAATAGAAAATCTGAACACACCAAAAGTGAGTAACAAGATCTAGGCAGCAATACAATCTCCAGTCAAAGAAAAGCCGAGGAATCAATGGCTTCACTGCTAAATTCTACCAAGCACTTAAAGAAAAACTAGTACCAATCTTAGTCACACGCTTCCAAAAAATTGAAAAGCAGGGAATGCTTCTAAGACTCATTCTACCAGAGCAACACTACCCTGATACTAAAACCAGACCAAACACACCCACACACACAAAGAAAACGACAGGCCATTTTCTCTAATAGACAGACACAAAAATCCTCAACAAAATGCTAGCAAACAGAATTCAATAGCATATTAAAAATATCATTCACTGGCTGAGCACAGTGGCTCATACCTATAATCGCAACACTTTGGGAGGCCAAGGCATGTGAATCACTCTAGCGCAGGAGTTTGAGACTAGCCTGGGCAACAAGGCAAACTCCGTCTCTACACAAAAAGTACATAAAACTAGCCCAGTGTAGTGGTGCATGCCTGTAGTCCCAGCTACCTGGGAGGCTGAGGTGGGAGGATTACCTGAGCCTGGGAGGTCGAGGTTGCAGTGAGCTGTGATCAGACCATTGCACTGCAGCCTTAGTGACAGATTGAGACCCTGTATCAAAAAAAAAAAAAAAAAAAAAATCATTTATCATGATCAAGTGAAACTCATCCCAGGAATGAAAGGATGTCTCTATATGTGCAAATCATTAAGCATACAGCACACTAAGAGAATCAAGGACAAAAAAAGCATACAGCACACTAAGAGAATCAAGGACAAAAATTATATGATTATTTCAGTGGATGCTGAAAAAACATTCAGTAAAATCCAACATCTCTTCATGATAAAAACTGGATATAAAAGGAACATACTTCAACACAAAAAGGCCATGTATGACAAATCTACAATATACTGAAGAGGAAGAGTTGAAATATTTTCTTTTAAGATCTGGAACAAGACAAGAATGCCTGATTTATCTACTTTTACTAAATATAGTACTGGAAGTTTTAGGCAGAACAATTAATCAAAAGAAAGAAATAAAGGATGTCCAAATTAAAAAGGATAAAGTCAAATGGTCCCTGTTTGCAGACTATATAATCATATATGTAGAATCCCACATACTACACACATACACACACACACACACACACAAAACCTGTTGGAAATAATAAATGAATTTAGTAAAGTTGCAGGATACAAAATCAACATACAAAAGTCAGTAGCATTTTTATACTACTGATCGCATCAATAGCATCAATAGCAAACTATTTGAAAAAAAACTCAAGAAATAATTCCGTTTACGCTAGCTACAAAAAACCACCCCAAAAATCTAGAAATAAGTTTAACACAAGAAGTCAAATATCTCTGCAATAAAAATTATAAAACATTGATGAAATAAATTAAAGAGGCCACAAATAAATGGAAACATCTCATGTTCATGGATTGGAAGAATTAATATCCTTAAAATATTTATATTATCTATAAGAAAATCATGAAAAAAAACCCTGCTCTCAGAAATGTTTACACTTATTACCCAAAATAATGAACTACAATCATTATAGCAGAATAATTATTTGTAAAAACTGCAAACTGGAAACCACTCAAATACACATCAACTGTAGAATGGATAAATAAATTAGGATATAGTCACATAGGAGATTATCATATAGCAAATGGGAATGAACAGACTACAGAAACATGCAACAATATGAATGGGTTTTAGAAACTTCATGGTAGAGCAAAAGAATTAAGGTACAAAAGGTTTGTGAAGTATTAATGTAAAGTAAAATATATTTATATAAGATACTATATTTATAGTGTATTTGTATAAAGTACAAAATATATTTAAAATCTCTTTTGTCAAGTCAGAATACTAGTTACCCTTGAAGGGCTAGTTACTGGAAGTGGGGAAGAAAGGGAATGCTAGAGTACTTGCAATGTTGTGTTTCTTGACATAGGTTCATTACTGAGTCCAGCTTTTGAAAATTGTTGAGCTATAATATGAATTTAGTAAAGTGGGTTTTAGAAACTTCGTGGTAGGATCTAGGCACTTTTCTGTACGTCAATAAAAAAAAAAAAAAAAAAGCAATACAAGTGGACATACAGTGACTCCACTTTTTTTTTTTTTTTTTTTTTTTAAGATGGAGTCTCGCTCTGTCGCCTAGGCCAGAGTGCAGTGGCCTGATCTTGGCTCACTGCAAGCTCCGCCTCCCAGGTTTACGCCATTCTTCTGCCTCAGCCTTCCAAGTAGCTGGGACTACAGGTGCCCACCACCACGCCCAGCTAATTTTTGTGTATTTTTAGTAGAGACGGGGTTTCACTGTGTTAGCCAAGATGGTCTCGGTCTCCTGACCTCGTGATCTGCCTTTCTTGGCCTCCCAAAGTGCTCGGATTAGGGGCATGAGCCACTGCGTCCGGCCGACTCCACATTTTTATCCACTTAAATGACCTAATTAAATTGAGCCCTCATAACAGCAAACTTTGTAATTAAAGAAGTGCAGCAGGAAAGAAAGATGTAGCTGTTTTTTGCTTAGCTTTGTTTTGGGACGGAGTCTTGCTCTGTCTCCCAGGCTAAAGTGCAGTGGTGCAATCTTGGCTCACTGCAACCTGCACCTCTTGGGTTCAACTGATTCTCTTGCCTCGACCTCCCGGGCAGCTGGGACTACAGGTACCTGCCATCATGCCCAGCTAATTTTTGTATTTTTGTAGAGACGGGGTTTCACCATGTTTAGCAAGACTGGTCTTGAACTCCTGACCTTGTGATCCACCTGCCTCAGCCTCCCATGGTGCTGGGATTACAGACATGAGCCACTGCACCCGGCTGGATGTAGTTATTTTAAGTCTTTATCTCATCTTCCATCCTTAGTCCTCATATAGGAAATTCTCTCAGCTAAGCATTCTTGCTTCAAAAGAATATTACTGTTAATGATGCAGTAGTAGTCATACTGTTTAGATTATACCTTGGCTGAAGTAGGTCCCTATCAAAGTAGATTCTTCTATTAATAGCCATGCTATATGTATAATTCCTATTTCATAATTGGTAAAGGTGGGAGCATAATATAGCAGCTCCTCCCTTTGGAAAAAGCCATACTTTTTCCCTCCAACCATTTAAAATGAAGAGTAGGCCCTTCTCTTTGCTATACAGCAATCAAATTATTACATTTTACATTAAGTAAAAATAACCTGAGTTATTTTTTTGACTTATTTAAAATGTTGACTAATTACCAACACTTTTTTTAAGAGGCTGTAAATGTTTAAGCTGGCTTAGAGACTTAATGAACCAGCATGTAAAATCTCAGCATTCTTAAAGCTAAAACAATGAGAAATAGCCTAGGATTGATACTTTTACGGTTGAAAATTATACGCACTATTCACAAATTAGTTTAATTCACAAATTAGTTTAATGATTGTGTTCAATGTTCTCATTTTTAAAGGTGAAATAAACATAACCCTGAATTTTTAGAAGGATTATGTGGCCATGGTTAGATGTACGTGGAAAGAAAGGTGAGATTACGTAAAGTGGTGGTAAAAAAAAAAAAGTGGTGAGCCCAGTAATATTACAGTCAAGCAAAGACATGGAAATGTCAGGTTAAGTAACACAAAGATACATGGATATTAAACAACACAAGAATGGGGTAGAATATAAAGGTAGTAGGAATTAAATGGAGAAATTTATGGTGTCATACTGGATAAGGAAGGGAAGACTATGGAAATATGTGAAGTCTTGTTTTTGTTTGTTTTTAGCAAGATGAGCTGGATGGAGCAGATGGTCAGATTGGCCCTTTATCTATCAATTATATTATTTGCATGATGGTAAGGTAGAGAGAAGTTGCAAGTACTCACAGAGAAAATTTAGGTGAATGCTTTATAATGGCTTACTTATGAATGAATATAATAGTTTTTGTTTTTGTTTTTTTTTTTACCCAGCAGGTAGTTGGAGGAAAGCATTAACAATATTCAGGAGCAAAAAGCTGTTGATACGGTTTGGTTTTGTGTCCCGAATCTCACGTTGGATTGTAATCCCATAATCCCTTCATGTCATGGTAGGAAACTGATGGGAGGTAATTGAATCATGGGAGCAGTTTCCCCACATGCTGTTATATTGATAGTGAGTGAGTTCTCACGAGATCTGATAGTTTTATAAGTCTCTGGCATTTACCCTGCTAGCACTCATTCTCTCTCCTGCTGCCTTGTGAAGAGGTGCCTCCTGCCATGATTGTAAGTTTCCTGAGGCCTCCCCAGCCATGAAGAACTGTAAGTCAATTAAACCTTTTTTCTTTATAAATTACCCAGTCTCAAGTATTTCTTCATAGCAGCATGAGAATAGGCTAATACAGTTGTTATAAGATATTCCTGACATTCATTCAATGAAACATTAGCACTGAACTTAAGCTGAAGACTATGACACTGTTTATTTGGAAGAACAACTGTTAACAAAGGAGATTCTTCTGTAGATCGCCACACAATATGTATAATTTTCAATTATTATCCTAATCCTCAGGAGGAGACAGACATTTAGCGAATTTCGGAACAAGGGGCTTGATAGCAGGGAAAAAAGTTAGAGCTGGAGTCTACTGCCAGTTACAACAAAGAGAAGGCCTTTTAGTCACAGAAACGAAAATAGAGTTTAAGTGTAAGGGATTAGGGTGTGTCCTCCAGGCTAGGACAGCAAAAATGGTAGGGTTCTTCAAAATGAGTGTAAGCTGCTCTGGCCTCAGGTCCTGGGATAATAAGAGTTAAATGTTAAAGTCCTGATGTTGAGTCAACGATTTCTAGCAGTAAGAGAAAGGGATAGAAAAGTTGAGAACTAGACTGGCCCTATGGTTTCAAGTAGAAAGTCCCGTGGCACTTTGTGATGGTTAATTTTATGTGTCAACTTGGAGGGTGTTTCTGGATGAGATTAATATTTAAATTAGTGAACTGTGAGTAAGCAGACTGCCCTTGATAATATGAGTGGGCTTTATCCAATCACTTAAAAGCCAAAATAGAACAAAAAGACTAGCCTCCCCAGTAACAAAGGAATTCCCCAGCAGACTGCCTTTGGACCTCATTCGCTTAATCGGCTCTCCTGAGTCTCAAGCCTACCAGCCTATTTGCATTTGCCAGTTTCCATAATTATAAAACCCAATTCCTTCTAAAATCTATCATCTATCTATGTATCTATGTATTTATATATCTATGTATCTATTTATCTATGTATACACATAATCAATATTATATTTTACTTGGGGATCTACACAGCTGCTCAGAACTACATATTTTTTAACATGTACTCAAAAATAGAATTGTGTTTGATTTATTGAATAAATAAAATATATAAAATAGGCATGTTTCAGAGGTATTCATTTTATTTTACAAAATAAAATGAATCAATCTGAAAATATATCATTTCAGCTAATGTGAAAGATGCTAAGTCTAGAAAAGAAACCTTAATTTACCATGCGTAGCCCAGCTTCCTAAGCTCTAGTTTTCACTACTTCCGTTTATACCATGTGTGTTTCCTTTCATAGTTGCTGAGGAAGTAGGAAGTACAATAGTCACTGAGAGATAGCCAGCATTCTCATCAATAATGAGCATAGTTGTAGTCTACCAATATCTTAATACATTAAATCACTTAACTGTCACAGGAAGACTGTGGGGGAGGATTAGATTTAAGAAAAGCTGAGGAATTCTTGAAAAAACCTGCATGTCAGAAATCACATAAAAGCAAATGAAGCATTCACATTGTAGAGAGACTAATACCTGCTTTAAAATCTAAAATTTAAAAATAATGTAGTTTTCCAATAGTTTTCCCAGTGTTAGTACCATGGACACAAATTTTAAAAGTGTCAAAATACCTCAAACAACAAAAACAACCCCTTTGAACTTTGTTTAAATATTTCCTCTTTAATGCTCTGTTCCTAGTTCCACAAAGAAAAACCTTTGAGGAATTAATGTTTCCCTCAGGGGAAATGTACACCTGATTTTTTTTCTAGAAAGTCTGTGATTTGCAATGCCTTGCAGACCTCTTCAGGATATCAAGTTTTCTCACATTGAAAAGGCAAAGGGAATAGGAACCTCTACCACAGTAGTATTATGGAGGTTGTTATCTGAAATACAGGGGTCAGTGAAACCAATCTTTTACTTTTAGCCTCTTCCCCTCAAGACATCAGAGGGTTTGTGTTGAACTAAGATCCTATGCCTCTACCGATGGGACCTTACACAGAGCTCAGTCTTTCACCAGTGGTGGCAATGGCAGAAGCTGAAGTGTTCTGTCAATAATTATTGTTTCCCAATTGCCTTGAGAGATTTTATATTATTCTTTCATTTCTAAAAAAAATTTTAAACAGTTAAAATGTATTAGTTTGATAGGGCTGCTGTAACAAAGTACCACAGACTAACTGGCTGGTATAAACAATGAAAATTTGCTGTTTTACAGTTCTGGAGCCTGGAAGTTTGAAATCAAGGTGTTAGCAAGGTTGATTCCTTCTGAGGTCTGCGAGGAAGAATCTGTTCCAGGCCACTTTCACTAGCTTGTAGATGGCCCTCTTCATGTTCATATGATACTCTCCCTAAATGCATTATCTGTCCCATTTCCCCTTTAAATAAGAATGCATTCTCATGATCTCATTGTACACTTGACTCAGTTTAACTTCATTACCTCTGTAAAGATCCTATCTACAAATAAGATCACAAGCTAAAATACTGGGTCTTGGGATGACAACATTTGAATTTGGTGGGGCACACAATTCAACCCATAGCAGTGAATCTGTCAAAGAGAATGCATGGACTGACTTCCAGTTCACCATGAGTGTCCAGAAAATATTTATGCTCAGCTATCTTAATAACTATAACTTTAAACCATGATCATTTATTGGGTGTTTCCATGTGACAGGCATTGTTAGTCATTTTTCCATACATGAACATGTAAAGATAAACATATATGCATGCATATATTTACATATTTATAAATATATATTTTAATGCAAATCTTTACAGGTCAAAATTGTTATGTTTAACAAATGAGGGAATTAGTCTATGAGAGATTAAGTAAATTTCAAAAAGTCATAGGACAAAGTAGTAATCGAGTCAAGGTTTAAACTGAGCTTTGTCTTCCACGGAAGCTGCTATTCTATAGCCTCTACAGGGCTATTTTATGTACTTTCACCTTATTCTTTCTTTGTTCTTTTCCTTTTTTTTTTTTTAAGGTAGAATCTCATTTTATCACCCAGGCAGGAGTGCTGGGATGCGACCTGCGCTTGCTGCAACCACAACCTCCCAGGTTCAAGTGATTCTCCTGCCTCAGCCTCCCAAGTAGCTGGGATTACAGGCATGCGCCAACACGCCCGGCTAATTTTTGTATTTTTAGTAGAGACAGGGTTCCACAGTGTTGGGCAGGCTAGTCTTGAGCTCCTGACCTCAGGTGATCTGCCCACCTCAGCCTCCCAAAGTGCTGGGATTTCAGGGGTGAGCCACCGTGCCTAGCACTTTCACCTTATTCTTGTGTGTGTGTACTTTCTGTGAGTCAGATGCTATTCTACACATGATATGATCTAGAAATTTTAAAGCAGGTATTAGTCTCTCTTCAATGTGAATGCTTCATTTGCTTTTATGTGATTTCTGACATACAGGTTCTTTCAGGAATTCCTCAGCTTTTCTTAAATCTAATCCTCCCCCATAGTCTTCCTGTGACAGTTAAGTGAATGTATTAACATTCTGTGTTTTGAATTGGTCATCAATTGAAACAGCTAAGTGTTTTAACACAGTAACAGTTTATTTCTCATTCACATTACATTAGGTTGGTGCAAAAAAAATCACGGTTTTTGCCTTTACTTTTAATCTGAAAAATCGCGATTACTTTTGCACCAACCTGATAGCTCAACGCAGGTTGAGGAATGGAGTGGATCTGCTCACATAGTCATTCAGAAACCCCACTTCCTTCCATCTAGTGGTTCTGCCATCCCTGAAGTTTTTAAGGCTGACATTATGTTCTCAGCATCTTGCTGATAAAAAAGAGAAGAGAGAGAATATAGAGAGAATTGCACTGGATGTTTTTAGGGACAGAGTTTGGAGTTGCATATATCATTTCTATCAATATTCCAGTTGCTATAATTTAGTCCCATGGCAAAGTTAGGTGAAAAATTTAAAAGTAAAAGGAATGAGAGACTAGAAAACAACTAGTCAGATTTCTACAAGTGCTTAGAAAAAAAAAAAAAAAAAGGTAGTTTAAGTGATAGCTCAATACTGGAATTAAGATTCATTGTTTATCAAGATTGATAAGCCTGTTAAGTCTTCATGACACAGCTAAACAAAGAAAATGAATTCCATTATCCAGAATTTGTTAAAAAAATGAATTGTCTGATGATGTAACAAATTTATATTATTGAGTATATAAGGAAAAAAATACATGGTCTTTGTCCTTAAGGAATTATATATTTTTAAAATTAGCAGTATCAACAGTAAAAATATATATCCAATTTATATTCATTAAGGTATTTTATGCAAATATTATCCAGCACTAGCTGTGTGTTAACATCTTAGAAAGAAAGGGAGTTAGTTCCTTTTTACTAATTTGCACATGAGGTAGTTCCTTTTTCTTTATAATACAATTTCATAAACTTCATTGATAATAATATGTTTAAACTCAGAACAAAGACAGGCAGAATTGATTTAACTCATGTTGGATTGTAGCAGGAAATAGTTGAGAAATTGCAACACAGATCAGTAGAAAGAGATGAGAAAATTGGATAAAAAGTGATTGGAACAAATGGGCATAATCATGTAAATAAAAAAGCAAGATTGCGATGGAATGATTTTTAGAAGAAATGGTAATTCAGTATATGATTGATACCGTGGAAGAAAAAGGAAATTTGCCTAAGGAAAGATGTACCTAGCAGAAACTAGAGAATAGTAATACACTAAACATTTAGTTGTAGACATGAGGAATAGGACAGGCGGGCGGTATTAACAAGGTTATTTTGTGCAGAAAACTAGAAAAAGTCTAGTCTAAGGACTTCTGTGCACTATGACAAGGAGTTCCCAGCTAATCTGAAATTCTGATGACTGTGAAGTTTAGTGTTTACTCTGGCTAAATGGCAGAATATTGAGCTTAGAGAAGACTAGGTTCTTGAGGCTATCATAAAGTCTTAGATATGGGAGCACATTGCAAATAGAGATAAACTACCCATGATCATGTCTCCAAAGCTATGATATCTGTAGAAAAGAAAATGAAGCTGTGTATAAAAAAGACATTGAAGTGTCATTTGTAAGTAGAACCTTCTCTTGACTCTTTCTTAACTTATCTTCACATTGAATTTGTATTGTCAAATTCTGAGGGTTTTTCTTTCCTAGACTTTTTTTAATTGGGAAGGGTTTCCTATAATATACCAATGGGATAAAGATGGATAAAAGGGGACAGAGGCTAGGAAGAGGATGAGTGCCAAAGTAGCCTCAAAATAACATGTATCTCTAAAGACCTGTGAATGGTATCATAATAAATGTAGCTATCTCCTTATTTTTTACAAAAAAAAAAAAGAGTAAAGCTTAGAGAAATAACAATACTGTCTAAAAGTCTCAAATCTTCTCATTGGCAATTGTAAATATGAACACTGGTTTATAACCCAAAGCTCACTTTGTAATCCTATTGCTGACATTAAAAGTCAAATTAGTCTCCTCATTACAGTGCAGATAGCATTGCCCAGCAGGAAAAATAAGCTTTGCCAAGTCAAAATATGTCCAGTCAGGAAAACCATGCATTCACCTGCACATGTGTGAGCACACACACACACACACACACAAATATGCATGCTCAAGTGTGCAAATACACTTTTATTTACAACTTAAAGCAAGTAACATTAGACGAGGTAGGACTATGACTGTTTGAATATATTTAGTATGTAAATGCAGTCAAATAAGATTTTAAATCTTCCTTTTGATCTATATAAGCCCAGTAATTCACTGACAAATCTATTTTGTTTAGAGAAAATTAACAATTTGAATTGCACTGGGTTGGTATTAATGTTGTATAGATATTTGTGTTGAGAATCAACATACTGAAATGATCTGTTTTATTCTTTTAGTAATGGATTCAAAAACCATTCATTGAGTTCCTCTTAATTTCCAAGAATTATAGTAGGTTTCCAGTTGTAGTAAAATATAAATAATATATATATTTATACATACACACATACACACCTACCCACACACATATATTTATATGTTGTGTGTGTATACATAGGTATAATCTATACCTATATATACCAAGTTTGCACATGTATTTTCATTAAGGTTGTAAATGTTATCACAGCTCCACTTCCAATTAATGGTTATTATTACTCCTTATGAGCTAACCTTGTTTACTTCTATTCTGTTCTCTACTACTTGTATTTAAGCATATCTATGAATTACCAAAACAATTGAAAAATATTGAAGAAAAGGTGGCATATATCATGAATCCAGCATCTTCTCTGTGTTAATTTATTTGTTCATGTTTTCCTGCTGTAAATCCTCAGGCTTCCTTACCTCCTCATCTGCCAAGCTTCACTTTATTACAACAAGGGACATTGTTATAACAATGAATACAGTGAATTTGTGTCTCCTTCCAAAGAGGGGTTCAATAAAAGACGGTCATTTTATTCTGATTTAAGAACATTTAATTAACTTTACTGTCTTGCTCATTTGCATATTTTACCCACAATGCACTATAACACATTTTCCTTTAAAATTATCATGACCTACAGATATGTCATTTTTATCTTTGTGGCTACCATAGAGCAAAGTGATGGACAGATTGAGAAAGTACTGCAATTACTGTTTCAGTCATATCCAACCGAATATATAAATGTTAGGAGAGAATGGAGGGCAGGAGATTTCAACTTGCCTGATCTGATTCTCACTTTTTTTTTCGTTCTCCAAATCTGTCAGTGACTGTAATAGCATTGATACAATCTCTGAGCTGCTTGTCTACCATGACTTACACATTTTAAATTTAAACTAACTTCCCTTTTTGTATGTATCTCCTATTTCCTAAAGCAGTGGACTAGTAAGCATAAAAGTGCATACCATGAAATGGGTAGGTAATTCCTCCCTCATAAACATCTTGAAAGACATAGCAAATAAATAAAACCAAACCCAACCCAATGAAAAGAAACAAACAAAAATCTACTGCTATGACGTTATGATAGCCATGATAATGGGAATTTATAAACATAGTGCATTTTACATCACATTATGCTCAGAATATGAAAATCACTTTAAGTAGGTTTTGATTAATGAGACACTCAAGAAGTTAATTGAACAAAAATCTGACCTGGCTTTTCTTCTAAAGGCTAATTATAAAGTTTGTATAACTCAATTTACAACTTTAGAAAATATACATGTTTCAGAGCTCTTGTTCTTTCATTACTTTTTACTCCTGATGATGATGATGATGAAGATCATGATGATTAATTTTTGGGATGAGGGGAATTTAGCTCAAGGTCGATATCCTAGACTTGAATTATGATGAGAAACATGAAAAGATTCCATCATTATAAGCACAATTCCAACAGCACTACATTTTATTATTAACAACTGACTATGCAATTCCTTAGATGTGAGAGAAGGATATTTGACACTTTTACAAATGAAATACCTAATTTTTTTCCAAATATATCAAATAATTCCACCTACTTCTGACATTCTCCACATAAGCCTATTTGAGTTACAGAAGCGCAGACTCTTTAACACCTTCAATATATAAAATTTACTTATTTTTTTTCTGAAAATGAAAAAATGGTCTACATTCTCTTCAAAGTGAGTTGAAATTGATTATTAGTAGGCATGATGCTATTATGGCACATTTGCATAATTCCTTTATGATTATTTTATAGTGGAAGTAGAGCTGCAACAAAGGAGCTCTTTAAGTAAGTCACTATCCCCTTTTTTAGAGGTCAAGCAACTCCACTCAAGATAATATTTATTCATGTCTTCAATTACCAACACACTGCAGATGAGACCTGTTTCTCAGTCCTGAAATGAATCTAGAACTGGAGGGAACAAGTGCATGCCAAAATAGAATGGGTTTCTTTCCACCGTTTTTGGCCAGGACTCAATCAATGATCTGGTCCCAGAAAGCAAGAAAAACGATAAAAATGACACTTGGAGAATGGGAAACCTTCTCAAATAACAAGATGAGGGTTTTGCTGAAATCCTGGCATTTCTCAGATGATTTGAAAGGAACCCAGTAAAAGATAATTGTGCGGATGTCTAAAAGAAGTAAGAAAAGCAAGCATGGCGGGAGTGACAGAAATTAAACCCTGAGAACTCTTCTGGATAGATGAACTTCATAGGGATACTTCCTTTCCAGCCTCTTGTTAGATAAGACCTTCTCTAACTTTGTATTTTGTTTGAACAGGAACACAATTTCTCTTAAAACCACAAAGGAAATATATACGTTTCATTTATTATAACATTAAAAGCATATTATCTTATGTACTTAGGTGTTCCCAATCTTTTTGGCTCTTAAGTTCTAGGTTAAACTAGAGAAACACAGTTGAGTTTTACTATTATTCTTCCTTCCTTTAATATCATGAAAGGAGAAAAGATTTCAGTAAAAGTTTAGGAAGATGTGTATTAGCAAATTAACACAATAAACATGGGTTTTTCTTGTGCATGTTTTAGCACATCATAATGTATGTTATGTAATATGCATGTGTTCCGTGGCTTAAAAGCTCTCTATTCCTTATAAGCCTGTCAGATTTCCAAGTACTCAGCTAGACAGAATTTCAACCTATACCCCTGGGATCTTTCTCCCATTACCACCTAACGGTGGGATTAATTAGTAGCTGGAAGAGTCATGCTGGGGTTTCAGTAATTGCTCAACTACTCCCTGAGTCTGCAGTCATTTCAGGAAGGGAAAAGGGTACTCTGCTGACAACGCTACCAGTGGGCTTTGTTTCTACATTTCAATGTTAACCTTAAGACAAAGGAGAAATAACTTTTATAAGGAATTGTGCAATTAAAAGAGCTAAACTGCAATGTCGCTTCTTTCCTAGAACCCTGCTATTGCCAAGCATAGTTTACATTGAGGCCTGCCTGTCTCTTTCACAGTGACACCAGAATTTGACACATTCAGGGGCGGTGAGGCTATAATCTCAGCCAAGATACTAATTATAAAGAACATGAAAGGATGTTAAATTTGGCTAGAGAACAAAAGCAAATGACTGTGCTTTTAAAACTCAGTTCTAACATTTGATCTTCTTAATCATTTATGGTGGTTGTAATAATGCTGGAAAATAACCCTGCATAAAGGATTAGTAAACATTGCTAAGGAGAAATTGGCCCAAAGATAGTAAGATTACATTTGGTTTAAAAACCCGGTTCCATCCTCATCTATTCAACATTTTTGTGAATTCTGCACTAGAAGCCATCTCTGGTTTGCCAAATCTTTGCTTGATTTAATTACACATAACAATTATCTTTTAGAATATTAATATAATTGTTTTATAATTGTATTTTTGCTTGATGGGGTCAGGGTTCTTTTGTTTCTGGTAAAACCCACGTGGTTAAATGCAGTGTAAGAGAGATTATATGCCATGTGCTTGCTATTAGCCACGTGTTTCTCTCTGAATAGCTACTTTCTCCTTAATTATGTCTTAATGGGGAAGGTGTACACTACCTACTTTATCCCTTCAGCCCTCACAACTTCACAAACCAAATCTCATTTGAACCAATTATGCACCCTTTTCCTAACTGAGGACAAATTGGTTTAGTTGCAGCATTCCATTTTTGTTCATTGAAATATTAACCAACCGACATTCACATTCAAGTCTGAGAAACCTTTCTCAGCCGTGGAAGACAATCGTGTATTAGTTGTCTCATTTGTCAAACACAATCCAAACACTGTCAAATCATCTCAATGCCTACAACATTTATAGTACAGCTACAAGAATCAGAATAAAAAAGTGCTTGGAGTACATATTTTCCCTAAAAGCTTAGGTAAAGTTTAACTCTTATAACAAACATGAAACCTTGATCCTCCAGGGTGTAGAGGTAGAGTTTTTGCAAAGAAAATACGTACCCAGGAGATACATGGATTTTAAACTTTGCCAGATGAATCCAGGACATAACATACACTAAAAGGCCCCAGGGAAGGAAATTCCCCCCCCTTTTTTTTTTATTTTTTAAACTTTCTTCCTGGGTAAATTCAGGCAGTTTTTCAATTTATGAACGTTTCCTTCCTGCAAAGTTTGATCATTGTAAATGCATTGCTGGAATGGCAGGTGCATTTTGGCAGAAAATCCAGAGTCAACAGATATGTGCCCAGGAAATCAAGTTCCCGATCTGGGTAGGTCAAATTTAGGTGAATTGCAAGAAAGTCACTTTTCAGTCATGCTGATTTCTTCTAAATTAAGCAGTGCTGGAAAACACAGACACTGGCGACACTGCTATTAAGATAAGTTTGACTCATTTAGCAGCAGTAGCAAACCTGGGAAGCTGACTCAAATGAGCGAATGCCAATAATGCTGGTAAACAAGTGTTCACACCTGTTAACAGCTGTGTGGGTTTGCTGCACCAGGTGTGCTGTGTAAACGTAACTCAATGCCACATTTATGACTTATTAAGAGTTATCAAAATGCATCATGCAGACTATCCTTCTGGCAAATGTCACATGTATAGCTGGATGCTATTTATCAGGAGCCACAATTAAGTAGATTCACAAGCATAATGTATATGAGAGATCATATCAAATGAGCTCTATGAAAATTCTGTGCTATGAAAAATAGCAAAGAAGGAAGACTCCTCCAAAACCGCATCCCTGGAAGAGTTCCACAAACCATTCAATTCTAATATTTTCAATAAGCCAATGGAAACCAGCATGTTACATTTTGGAGGGGGGGGAAGCACAATAGAAAATTATGATGAAGAGGTGCAGACGACTGATTAAACAGATACAAAGCCAATCAAACACCAAATTTGAGAATTTACATATTATATAATCTATTGTAATAATGGGAGAGTCTGCATGCAGATCTTCCAGGTGCTAGTTATGCAATTAACTTGATTGTAAATTTCTCCTACTTCTGTATAATATTCTTAATAAACTGAATAATCCTATCATGGGTGTTGAGCCCCTTGAATACTGAATCATAGAATTAAGATATTGGAAAGTACCTTAGGGGTCAATTGTCTAATATATTCTCCCTCAGCTTTTCTAGAGAACCTCTTTAAAATATATCATAGTGATGAGGGCCTCGGTCCTTCACAAGAAATATATTTCTTTTCTGAAGATTGCGTTTCTCCATTATATTACATTATTCTTCCTCACAATTTTATACACTAGTCTAAATTCAATGCATTTGAGCCCATTGCTTCCCACAACGATGTAGTTCCCAGAAGCACAGAGACGGTGTTTGACTTGCCCATGTTTTTACCCACATCATTTGTGTACTAGTGTACTATTACACAATCATTTACAGGTCTAGATAGTGGACAAAATAAATACATATGTTGATTGAGTTAGTAAAAGAACAGAAATTAAACCTCTTTCCTATTATATCCGATAATCATGAAAATGTTTAAAAACAATTATAAATCCTTTCATTCATTTCACATTCTTCAATTTTTATTTATGTATTTCTCCATCCTGATTGCATATCCATTGGTTTATTTGTGTGTATTATGTGTGTCTGTGTGAGTGCGTGTGTGTGCGTTTTCTTTGGCGAGAGAGAAGAGATGCCCATGGCTTATTACCTTATGCTAGTATTCTTTAGCCATTGACAATTTTTTTTTTTTTTTTTTTTTTTTTAAGATGGAGTCTCCCTCTGTCACCGGGCTGGAGTGCAGTGGCATGACCTTGGCTCACTGCAACATTCACCTCCTAGGTTCAAGTGATTCTCCTACCTCAGTCTCGAGGTACAGAGTGCAGTGGCCTGATCTTGGCTCACTGCAAGCTCCGCCTCCCAGGTTTACGCCATTCTTCTGCCTCAGCCTTCCAAGTAGCTGGTACTACAGGCCCACACCACCATCCCCAGCTAATTTTTGTATTTTTAGTAGAGACAGGGTTTCACCATGTTGGCCAAGATGGTCTCAAACTCTTGACCTTGTGATCTGCCCGCCTTGGCATCCCAAAGTGCTGGGATTACAGGCGTGACCCACTGTACCCGGCCGATAATTTTTAAATGATGTAATTATTTTACCTGGCTGGATTCTCTTTGTCCTGGTATATCAAAATCAGGGTCATGGTATAGCAGCCTATTTACACTATCATGATAAATTCTTCAGCAGTGTTGTACCCCCGAGTGTTCAGGATATCAGCCATGCTTTTCCCCCTCTCCTTCTGGTCTTTCCCCTCCCTTAGTACTGCAGCTGTGTGGCGCACAGAATGCTGAGACAATGCAGAAGAAGGAGTTTATTTTTCTGAGGTAGAGTTATAGGAAGGGAGGGCCTGTGTTTTATGAGTCCATTAGAAAAACACAGTCCTTACAACTACATTGGTCTATTGTCTCCTGACTTGATGTTTGGAGCACAGAGGGGATGAAAGGGAGGAAGAGTTCCCACTGCCAGAATAAGTTAACGTGAATACTACAGATGAAATTCATAATGAGGACAATATCTATACTATTCATTCCCATATCTTCCTGTCTCTTTCAAAGTGATAAATTCAAGTAAAAATGATGTTGAAAACAATATCTATTCCTTAATTTATATCAGTGTCTTATGAGGTCCTTGAAATATGTCTGTATCATCTATACTGATGATACAGTCTGTACCATTCCCTAAATTTTGCACTATAGCAAAATATGCACTTTACCTTGCTCTTTTTTAACTTTAAAATTGAAGACTTCAGAAAGTAAGAAAATTCAATTTTTTTTCCTTCCCTTCTATCATATATTATTGTGTTTAAGTCCCAGATCTGTTAGCAGCTAGAGCTGACATTTTCTGGTAATCATTAACAAAGATTTTGAAAACTTCCCATGGTGAATTCTTTCTAAGGAAAATAGTCCATGTAACAATTATTTATTTTGTACCTACTATGTGAAACCATTTTCAACACCATTCCCAATGGAGATTTTATTTGAGATGAGAGGAATCCCAAAACAAATAAATGTTATGAGTGAAAAATATATTTATTAATGGATAATAATAGTGTACAAATAAAACAGGCCACAGTGTTTTGGCCAAGGGCATGAGAGTGACAATTTGTTGGTCAAACACTGCAAAAGTAAAACCTTTGAGTGAAGAGATGAGGAGAAAGAAGTAAAAATTATGGAGGTAACTGATACAAGCACACAAAACAAGCTATTGTAAGGTAACTCAGACTTCACTGTACATATACATAAAGTCAAGGGGCACGGGGGGTTTACAGATGATCCCATCGGGAGAACAGAATTTGTCAGTATAGTTTAATAAAAGATCAAAAAGGAAGAAAAAAGGAAAATGATTTTAGTTATTTTTTAAATGGTTTCATTTTATATAAAATAGAAAATTCTTCCTTCAGCCCTTAATCTTAACATAATGTTCAACATTTGTGATTTTTATTCGTGTTGCCATTATTTGAACCTATTTTATCATACTTTCTCATTTTCATGTGCTGTCTCACTTTTGGAATCCATTAGGTGCTAAATGTGTGAGTGCCAAGAATATCACTTGGGATCCTGCTTTGCATGAGGATTCTAGAGCCAATTTTGCATGCAGAGATGGATGGGAAAGGTTTCAGGAAAGCTATTGAATTTTCATACGGGAGCTCAAATGAAACCTTGAAGCCATGTAAATTTACTTCATTGAAACACACATATCGTATACATTTGCATTATATTTTATAATACATACTTATTTTTCTCATCTCTAGTAAATTGGGAGGGCAACTAGGCTTTATCAAAACTCTAATCATCTAAATTAAAAGTCTTAAATAATTTCACGGTGTGTTATGCATGCAGCATATGTATGTGAGCTCTCACTCTCACACACACATCCTTCTCAAGCTGATTTCTGGAGAGCAGCTAAACCAAATGTGTCGGAAAGGAAAAAGCCTATTAGAGATAGAATCGAATCTTTCACATGTTATCTTCTCTTTTCCTTCTCTTGCGTAGGTAACATAATTCAATTCTGCCTTGGCCACTCACCTTTGACAGAAAACTTTTAAGGTGGTGATTCTGTGGAGAAATTAACTTTGATAAAATAATTCCATCCTGTGGATATCTTGGCTTCATGTATTTATCATCATTTAGAAAAGTGGCTGAAATGTTACCTTTAGGATGAGGACTTGCACAGGCTGAATAAATGCTGAATGTCTTTAGTTGGCTTTGCCTATGGGTTGAGCATAAAATGGATCACAGGAAATAAATTATTTTCTTTCTGCACAGAGCTATTCAACATGTATCCATTATCATAGGAACAATTCAATTAGCAGCTCTTGGGGACCAGAATATAGCCCTATAATCTTCACCTTAATAGCATCTATATATCATTGCAATCTAATCTCCAGGTTGAACTGAGTGGAAATGGCGGTTACCCATAAAGTAAAGAAAAAAAAAGTTTAAATAGTACTAGTTTAGTTCCATTCCCATTATGCTCTCCTGGTATACATTTTAAATGTTTTCCTGTAATGCACACTCTGAGTTCTGCAAATTTAATACTGCTATTTTGATTTGACTTAGTCTTTTTAATTTTTAGATAAATCAGTGGGATGAAAGAGAATTGTTTGCTAGTTGGAGCCTATTTACATTATCATCATAAATTCTTCAGCAGTATTTGTCCTCCCTAGAGTTCAGAATATCAGCCATGCTTTTCTCACCCTCTTCCTTCTGGTCATTCCCCTTCCTTAGTGCTGCAGTTGAGTGAAGCACAGAATGTTGAGATGATGAAGAAGAAGGCGTCTATTTTTCTGGGGTAGAGTTATAGGAGGGGAGGGCCTGTGTTTTATGAGTCCATTAGAAAAACACAGTCCTTACAACTACATTGGTCTGTTCTCTCCTGACTTGATGTTTGGAGCACAGAGGGGATGAAAGGGAGGAAGAGTTCCCACTGCCAGAGTAAGTTAACATGAAATGATCTTTCCCATTACCTCCTTCCTTACCATTGCAACATTAGGCAAACTGCTACTCCTACTCTGATTTAATTCATTCACCAAAAATACAAAATCTGGTGTATATCTGAGCTGGAAAAAGAAACTGCAAATAGGATAGAACTTATGTGTGAAATAATTGCCAACCATGAGAGATCCATCTTGGCTTGACACTCACAAAGCTGGAGGAAACAACTCAGTTTAATGGAGGAACTGAAGAACAAGAAGTTATACTATGTATATGAGGGCATTCCTTATGGTCATTGTGTGATCTTATTTCCCCTGACATCACCCTTACTGTAGCTCTTACCATTCTAGATTTGAATAAATGACTTGTTCCCAGCCACTGACCTACTCTGACGCATTCCTCCAAGACATCACAGTCTGCCAGATTAATCTTTCTTCAAGAGAGCTTTGCAGATGTCTTCCCTCTACTTTATGCTTGCAATGGACCCCTCTGTTGCTCCCTGGATGGCAAAGTACACTCCTTAATCATAGTATTGGAGATATCATGATCTCTTCTTTCCTTACTATGCTAAGGAAGGCCTCCATTCAAATCTTGCCTGCTTGGCCACTTTTACCCACCAGAAATCTTATTCTTACACTGTGTGGAAAACCTGGATGCTTTTTTTTGATTTTATACCTCCTTCAAAACTCAGCTTATGCTCTTCCTGGCCCTTCAAGGCATGTCCCATTGGAAAAGTGACCTTTTCCACCTTATTTTTCACCACTTTCTCTTATACAGTCTGATATGACGACCACACAGCTTCTTCAAGACTTTACTATGCTATCAATGCTTACCTGTGTTTTAGGTGATTGTATGACAACTACCTGGCATGTTGCAGATGACAACATTGCCTTCCCTTTTCCAATTATTCTCTTTGTCCCTTGTCAGTCTATTGAACTCCTACATAGCGGCTCAACCCATTTATTTACTTTTTTTTTTTTTTTAATCAGATTTTCCCAGCCAAAGCCCTAGGAAGAATTTGATCCTCTCTCATCTGCACCCCATTCATTTTTATCTATACACTTTTTTATCACATGCATATTTTTTGAGTTAGTGTTTACATGCTTGTCTCTGCTACTTTTTAACCCAACCTGTAATTCCTTGAGGGTAATACAAGAGATCTATTTATTTACATGCTCTCAAACCTTAGCAAAGTAATTTTGAAACGTAGTTGGTCCTCTGTAATGGTTTATCATTAATAATATTTCACCATGGCTTCCTTTGTTATATAACTGAAGTAAAAGAAAATTTCTCTCTTCAAGTGATCATGATCTTTCAATTGATTTCACCAAAGACAATAGTCTTAATACATGCTGCTCTTAAGCTGATGAGTGTCTTTTTTTCTTAGGATCTCTACACACTGGGTAGCTGGGAATTAAAGAGGTAACCCCGCCAGGAAGAGCTGAAAAATGTGCAGAGCTCTCTTAAAGCAATTCAATAGACATGAAAGAAAAATCTCTTTCTGATTTTTAATAAAGAGCAAGTTGAGGTTACAGCAGTGTGATATTGACCTCTCAACAATCATCCCAGAAAATCAACACATTATCTTAAAAAAAACCCTGACATTTAAAAATATTTAAAATAAGTTTGATAACAATAGCTGTAACTATGGTAACCCTGCACTCCCCTAGGTTTGAATTAAAAAAAAGAAAATCTCAGAGGGATTTGGTTTATCATTCCTAACAAAAGGTGCTACTTAGAAAGAAGAAATGACAGCTTGTGAATTTTGAGACATGCATCTGATGTGGGCTTGACAGTTAGTCGTCCCCTCTATCAAGAAGACAAATAAGTAATAAAATTCTGGGATCAGTGAGTAGATTTAGGAAACGGAAACTCAAACTTCCCTTTCTGTGGCTCTGCACTTTTGACCTGGTTTGCTTAAAGTCCACTTCCTCCCAAACACTGGAAGAAGTTAACAAATATTAGTGACACATATTCCTATTTTCTGCAGTTCAGAAGTGGAAAAGTTACCATATCGTGCAAGATGCTGTTCTGCAGTAATTTGCATTCTAAATGGGAGCAGAAAGTTATGGGGAAAAATTATATCCCTTTTGGCATGTTTTCAAGCTAAATTTGGGAGACCAGAAAAATCTGAATAAATTATCAAGCCTACGCCAAACATCTTAGAAAGTGATTTAAACTAAATCCAACTTATAAGAATGTTTCTGAATGACTATTTGACACTTTGATTTTGCGTGTTAAAAACAATCAGTACTGTTCTTTTTTAATTATTGAATTTATGTACCTCAAAGTTAGATAATAAATAATTTTTCAATAAAAAAGAAAAAACCAAAAGATTAAGTTAAAACAGGAAATCTCAAAATACATCAGTTACAGAGCAATTATAATCTTTTGAACAATTCGACTTCAGGACATCTCATTATTCTCTTGTTCACTGTCTGTCTCTCCTCTCCTTTTCCTGAAAATAGGGACTTGAAAGTATTTATATTCTTAATATTCCAGAAATATAGACTGAAATCTTCACTCTTTATTCTCAAGTTTCTGAACATCTTGTTACACAAACTACTTTGTACTTTGAATGAAAGAATAAGGAAGGAGTAAAAGAAAAACACAGAGGCAGAGAAAGAGGAGGAGGAAGGAGAGGGGAAGGAAAAATAGAGCTGGACATTCTGGTAGATTCTGGAATAATGACAGAGAGCAAGATGAGTATATTCTGTGCTGCTGGGGAGCATAGAAAGTCTTTAAAATATGCTCAAAACGACTTGCTTATTCAGTAAAATTATTCCTCCAGGGCAATACGCCTTATTTATCTTGAGGTTTCAAACTCCCCATGGCAATCTGACCTCACTTCCAGTGGATATGAGTATTCAGTTTGAAAAGCAATTTCACATAGAAGTTTCGCAGCCTGGGCCATGCATCTGGGCCATTCCTCTGTCACCTCTCCCTCCTCCTCTTCCCTCTATGTTGATCAACTGCTTTGCATCTTAATTTTAAAGCAAGAATGGTAGGTGTGAACTGTGAACTCCCACACAGCAAAAAGAACTTGCCTGAGCATTGTGTTAAGAGACTTAACTACTTCAGCCTGGCTTCTGCCTGCACTAGACCCAATCACTAAAAGTGACCACAGTTCCAAGTAAAATATTGCAATACTGCCAAACCACAAAAGGTACCTTGTCCCAACCCACATGGTCCACCCAACCACTGCCAGTAATTTTCTACTCATCTCCCTCTATGATTTTCTATTTCCTCTTAGATTCCTTTTTGTGTCTTCATCACTCTCCTTGCTTCTTTTTGTGCTTTTCACTTCCCCATGGCCCCTTTTGTTTCCCCTCTATTGTTCCCTTAAAACCTCGGTCACCTTTGTCTTGGTTGGAGTTGAGTTCGGTTATAGTGGAATCTTTTTCTCTCACTGCAGTAGTCGGAATAAAGTCTGTCTTGCCAAGTTTAACAAGTGTTTAGTGCTATTTCCCTTTGACATAGGTCATATTGGCTATGTAGGGAGCAGTCAATTAGTAAAGCTTATAAAGAAGGTGAATGTTATTCCACACAGAGCATAATTGGCAAATGGGAGAGAAGGTACTCCCCTGAGGAGGCAGCGGCATCTCAGCTTCTGCTTGTTATCTTTATATTCAATCTACTCTTCTCATATATTTTATTTTTTTGAAATAAAATCAGAGAGCATTTTTTTAAGTAAAATTTTATACTGTTAAAATGATGACTTAAATTACCAAACACTGTAATTACCAAATGAATAAACACTGTACACACACACACACATAAACACACATGCACACACACCAATAATTTCCTTCCTTACTATGGCAGCTTGTGAATGAGAATGTGTGTGTATGTGTGTATTTTTAAGTCCTTTGGGATTATAAAAGCAAGAATAAGAAAAGTATTTTCTATCATTTAATGTAAATTGCTAAACTCATTGTTGCATCCTCTGTTCGAGACAATGTTATAGTCAGAATAACACATACAAGAGATCCGTCTTATTAACTAATGGAGGGATTCTATCTATGGGACTGTCAGTTACTTCAGTCCTGCTAAATTTATGTGAAAACCAGTCTATTTCCCAGGCATAAATTATTTCTCTAAATAGAGGAAAACATTATGCTCAACAGACATGGTTCTGATTGTGGATGTCACCTTAGTTATAGTGTCACTACTATACAATAGAGCCACAGATTTTCAGTCAATTTTGTTACATTTGACAATAACTGGTTTCCTTTGTGTTAAATATTTTGCATTGTGTTTCCTCACCAAATAAAGAAAAAAGCATTTCAGTAGGCATCACAAGAAAATGGTAACCAAAGTAAGACTTGTCATGAGTATTTTTTTCATCTTCTGCAGAGAATTGCTTCCCCTTTCTTGTTGTCCCACTCACCACCAAAAAAGCTAAGTATTTCTCATTCCTCTCTTCCTCTTCCTGTTATTTTCTTTATTTAAAAAAAGTCCATGCTTGTCTCCTTCCTTCCATTTGCATTGGATGTTGCTAGAGAATAAAAATAATTATTAACACTGTAATGTTTATGGAACAAGTCTCATCCATTTTATATTCTGTCATCATTATACACATGGCTTCCAGGAAATATGTTGAAATAACACATACAAAATTTTTGGACAAACTATACTCGATGTTAAACATTGTGGCTGGCTGTACAGTATGAATCCCGCATGTCCACACTGGGTTGTGTAGATGATGATTCTATCTCCAGGAATTAGTCTGTTCTTACACTGCTAATAAAGACACACTCAAGACTGGGTAATTTATAAGGAAAGAGGTTAAATTGACTCACAGTTTCGCATGGCTGGCAAGGCCTGAGGAAACTTACAATCATGGTGGAAGAGGGAGCAAATACATCTTTCTTCACATGATGGCAGGAAAGCAGTGCAGAGCAAAAGTGGGGAAAGCCCCTATAAAACCATCAGATCTCATAAGAATTCAGTCACTATCATGAGAACAATGAGAACCACTCACTATCATGAGAACAGCATGGAGGTAACAGCTCCCATGATTAAATTACCTCTCACCAGGTCCCCTCCTACGACAGGTGGGGATTATGGGAACTACAATTCAAGATGAGATTTGGGTGGGGACACAGCCAAACCGTATCAACCAATTTGATACGAAAGTCTTGAGTACTTTTAATCAATTTGAACATTTTAATCAATTTGAACATCGGTTCTCAAGCATCGTCTTAAGATAAAACTGAGAATGTAGAGGTGTCCACATTTTGACAAAAGAAAAGCCAGCTGGACAAAAAGCAAACATGCAAAGTCAGAGTTAAAGGAATCATAGAGAAATATAGCTATATACCTGAAGATATCACAAACCTTGCGAATAAACTTTTACCTGGAACTTGCCCTACCCCTATACGGTATTTTTTAGTTGTATAAGACAATAAATAGCTTTTATTATGTTAGCCAGTGAAATTTAGTTCTCTATAATTTGCAGAGAAAAACATTTACTTGATACACACTCAATGCAAAGTCATTTAAAAATGTCTCCCACGCCTGCAAAGCCTGACTATGGCCTGAATGAATATATTAATTCTGACATTTGGTAGCCAGGATTAACTGAATTAATTGTAGGCTTTAATTAAGACTTTAATTGTGGGCTTTAAGTTACTTATAATCTCTCAGTCTGAGTTTCTTTTCATCCTTCTAAAAATGGGTTTTATAATAGCATTTTACAGATATTCCAGGACTATTTGAAAAAATATGTAAATACTTAGAGACTATATGAAATACTTGGTAAGAGATGGCAGCAATAAAGAATGAATGTGGCTTTGCTAGTCATGAAAGACAAATAATGCAAACATTGCCAAAGCTCCTCCAAATCCTGGTCAACAGACAAGAATCTTTGCCAATTGACCATGAGCAATTCTATTGCCTTAGGAAAGGCATCTGGAAGTCATTCATTCAACAACAGTTTATTTCACATTTACTATGTGCTGCCCATCATCCTAAATGTTAGAGCAGTGGATGCAATAGGCAGTATTTTCTGATTACATGACTCTTGTCTTCTAATGGTAATAGAAATTAAACAAAACGCATGTGAAGTGTACAATCTGCTACATGGTGGTGAGTACTATGGAGGAAAAATAAAGCAGGAAAAAGGAATGAATGGGTAATTTCAAAGAAGAGAAAGTTTTAACCTAACCAGAGAAAAGTTTGTTGAAAATGTACTCTATGTGCAAGGTCTCAAGTAGGTGAGAGAGTGAGCACTGCAAATAACTGAGTGAAGAGCGTTCAGGCTAATGGTGCAATGTGCAGAAAGCACCTGGGGCTGGAGCATGCACCATAAGCTCAAGAAATTAAAGGAGATGGCTGAGCAGGCCTGAGATGAAGTTCCAAAGGTAATAATGATGGTAGGCAAAATACACGTTAACTCAATGTTAATGCTTTTAAATGTATGGCATAGCTAACTCTATTCATTTTGGTTCCATTATCTACAATTTTTCTTTGTTGTTAAAAAATGTTCAATTTTTTCTATTATTTTGAAAATTGTCAAATAAAATTAAAAAAAAAAAAAAAAAAAACAGAATTGCTTTCCCTACTGTCATCTCTAATCTCCATTCCCAGAAGGCTCTCTTCTCAACTCTTAGGCGTTTCTTCAGGCAATTATCACCATATTACCAAGTGCTATTCTTAAACCATTACTGCATAATTTAGAGATTTTACGTATTAAGCCTCAACTTTTTGCTAGGTTAGATGAGGTTTAGTGTAATTTCTCTTCTCTTACTTTCTTCACCCTTCAATATAGTTAGATCACTTTCCTTTACGGCTTTTATGATTTTTTTTTAAATAAAAATTCAAAATTAACATGCCTATCTTATTCGTTGAAGACTAAAGATGTTATTTCTTGATTCTCCATTTTGAAAATTGAGGCTTCAGCAGCACTCACCTTTCTCTCCAAGTTACCTCTACCTTCCAGAATTTTCTACCTACAAAATTGTGTCATTTACGTTTTTACTTTTATATTTTCAAGCCTGAAAACATTTATATGTTATTCTGTAACTATAAATACATATACTATATATAAATAAATATATAGCATATACATAAATATATATACTATACACAACTGAATAATTCTATATAACTACATATTATGCAACTATAATTTTGAAATTAAAAAACATAACTATGTAAATATTCATCACAGGCGAATATTTTCTTTCATTTATGGATCCCTTCCGTAACTCTGCTTCTCAGATCCTAAGTGTCCTTTTTTTCTTGAATAGCATGTCTTTATCTAATTATTTTTACTACTTCCAGTCTCCTCAAGTGTACCACATCCAGACAACTACCCCTGTAATCTTCTCTTTTACCTCTATATTTAAAGGTAAATTCCTTCTCCAAAATGCAAATAGTGTCTTCTACCCATGTTCCAAAGCTTATTTTGGGGACCTTCTCTTCATGTCTTTTCTAGGTTGGATCCACTATTTTCCTAACACTCTCCCTCCCACCTTTCTCTGTCTCAGCTAAGTCTTCTTTTCCCTGGAGTGTATCATCAAGTAACTTCTTTAAAAATTTATGTAAGTCAATTTACTGAAGACTTCTGACTTTGAAGATGTCTTTATTGTGCCTTCACACTGAGGTTCATACTTTTGCTTGATGCAGAATTCCAAGTGAAAAATAAGTTGTTCTTAAACTTTGGCTGCCTGAGTCAATGGAGCAACTCTCAGTAACTAAGTCTGACGCTGGTCTAATTCCTGTGCCTTTGAACATTGCTCTCTCCTCGAAAACTTTTCTCTTTTATACTTTGGGATCAGAAATAGTTCAATGATATGTTTAAGTAGAGAAATAACTTTTTCCTTTTTGTTGAGACGGAGTCTCGCTCCGTCACCCAGGCTGGAGTGCAGTGGCGCCATCTCGGCTCACTGCCGCCTCCGCCTCCTGGGTTCAAGCAATTGTCCTGCCTCAGCCTCCCAAGAAGCTGGGTCTACAGATGCGGGCAGCCACACCAGGCTAATTTTTGTATTTTTAGTAGAGGCGATGTTGGCCAAAATGGTCTTGATCTCCGGACCTTGTGATCCTCCAGTCTAGGCCTCCCAAAGTGCTGGGATTACAGGCATGAGCCACCACGCCCGGCCAATTTTTTTTATTATTATTATTTTGTTGGAAACTCAAAAAACATATAAACACCTCTGCTCTTGAAAATTTTCTCTATAGCATTTTCCTTATGGCCTTCTTTCTGATTTCTGGATATTTTCTTTTAAGAAATGTTACCAGCTGGCTAATGAAGCCTAGATTTATCTTTTATATCATAAGTTTTGCTCATATGTCCCTTAGTTTTATTCTACTTTATGGAATAACTTTTTAAACGTTTTTTTAAAAGTTGTTTTTTCCATGACTTAAAAAAATCGCTCTATTACAATCATGCAATATATAAAGATATTTCGGTCAATGGCAGACTGCATATATGATGGTGGCCTCAAAGATCATAATACTATATTTTTACTCTACCTTTTCTATGTTTAGATATGTTTCAATACCCAGATACTTACCATTTTGTTCTAGTTGTCCAACGTATTCATTATAGTAACATGCTGCACAGGTTTATAGCTTAGGAGCAATAGGCTATGCAATATAGCCTAGGTGTGTAGTAGACTATTCCTTTCAGGTATTTGTAAGTACCCTCTGATGTTCACACAACAAATGACAAAATTGCCTAGACACATTTCTCAGCACGTATTTCCATAGTTAAGCAATGTATGACTGCTGTTTAAAAAATATGTTTGACACTAAAGTTTTATTTAATTTAAAAATATTTCACAAGTTTGAGAATACAAACTGTGGAGTCAGATTTCTAGAACCAAATCCTGCTCTGCCACTTGATAGCTATTTGACAATTTACTTAACCTCTTCATACGTTGGTTTTCTAATTGGTAAACTGGCGAGAAAAATAGCTCCCACATCAGAGTTACAGCGAGAACTGTGAAGTGAATCTATGAAACGTGCTTGAAACAGTGATATGAAGTTGTTTCCATAACATATAACCTATTATTATTAAGTTGTTAAACAAATGTTTATTAGGACTTACTACGTATCAGACACATTCTAAGTGCTTCAAATACATTAGGAGAGAAAACATGCAAAAGTCTCTTATTTTGGGAAATTCACATTCAACTTGGGAATATTAGATGAAACAAAGATGATAAATAAATAAATTTTGTAGTATGTTAGAAGGAGTCACTGCTATTTAAAAAAGAAGGAGGAAGAGGAGAAGAAGGGGAGGAAGAGGGAAAATAAAAGCTGTAAGAGAACAAAGGAGATGAGGAATTCCAGGTGTGTATGAGAGGCACAGATGAGATTTCAATTTTGCATAAGGCAGTCAAGGCCTTATATTTAAGATTCCATTTAAGCATTTACTTGAAGAAGGTTACAAAATGGAAAATCAGAAGGCATGTTGGGAAAAATGGGGCAGATCTGTCCTGTCCCAGGCAAGTGTTATCCTAGCATCTCTTCTGACTTGCCGGTGGTCTCATATATTTCATTTTATGAAAATGATGAAATGGTATTATTATTTATAAAATTAAAATGAGCTAGGATCATTTTGGAGGGTCTCTATTTTGTGCTTCCGGGACTTGGCTTGGTCTCAGCCTCAGTGTGAGGCTCATAAGCAGTGAACAGAACCTTTACTTTGGCATGAGATTAAATTTTAACAAGAGAGGTAACAATAACCCATCTATTCTTGTATCAGCCTTTTCTAGATGCAAAGTGACTGTTTCCTTTTCAGGGCCAGCATGCATACCAGTGGTTGATGATAAAATGGAAGGCTCTTGGACAAAGGTGTAGGGGCAGCTCTCTCAGGTAGAAGGGAAGGGCTTGATGCTGCTGTCCCTACAAACCATGTGATGACTATGTAAGCAAGCTGTGAGATGTGTTATTTGAGATATGCATGGCTGAGAAACTGATTTAACATCATGACCACACACTAAGAATCTTTAGTCTGAGTGTATTATATTTTGCTACCCAGATGATCAAAATAAAAATATTTGCATATTAGTTATTTGCTATTTACTTATCTTTCAAGTCTTAAAATGTTTCAAAATATTTTATTAGAAAATATTGTATATAATTTTTATTAGTTTAGAGCGTCTTTTCACTCTAAAGTATCCAGATTTGAACAGTAAATTATATGATCACTTGATTTGTATGTGAATTCCTTCATCTTATGTTAGAGCCGGAGTTGACAAACTAAGGCCCACCTTTTGTTTCTTTTGGGGGGCATAGTCCATAAACTAAGAATCATTGTTACTTTTTAAAATAGTGGGAATAAAGAATCCCCAAATAACATTTTGTAACACATGAAAATCATACAAAATTCAAATTTCTGTTCATAAATAAAGTTCAATTGGAACATAGCCTTGACCATTGGTTTATGTATTGTGAATGACTGTGTTCCTGTTTACAAAAGCAGAGTTGGATAGTTGCAACAGATCATGTAGCCTGCAAAGCCTAAAATGTTTGTTATCTATTTGACCTTTTACACAAAAGTTTGCCAACCTCTGAACTAGAGTATTCTGATTCCAGTAACAATGATCTTTCACTCTACATTAATTAAATCACCATATTGTTCCTGTGATATTGGTTAATATGATATTTCCCTGTCTGGTGAACATGGATTTTAAAATATAAAATTACTGAGATAGCAAATATGAGAGTGGGTATCTAATTCTTGGCAGATTTACTAATGTAATGATTATCATATGGTAAGGCTTCTTGGAATATTGCAGGGTAGACATTTCTAGCAACATCCAATGCTGTCTCTTGGTTTTTTTAGTTTTTCATTTTTTCCATTACGCTACTGATAAAGATATTTCAATGTTCATTGCCTATTTGAAAATCAGAGATCCAAATTTACTTACAATACGCATGTTATATTACTAAGTCTGTGAACAGGTGTCGTGTATTGCACCGCAAGCTTGCCTAAGTCCCATTGTTCATGCACCATTTAAAATGTGGGTAGATCAATAAGGTCTGCTAGGCATTTCGTGGAGAAATAAATATATGTATTAATTTTCAGGAGTAGAGGGGAAAAAAGAACAGACTTCTTTGTTTGATGGGCTTCAACATTTGGGGCACTATGGGTTTAATATTATAAATTTTCCATCTGTTTGATTGCCAACCCAGTCACTTTATGTTTAGCTAATTAAAATTAAGTGTGAAGTTGTACTGCTATTGTGTAGATATGGTGCCATCCAAACAATTGATTTAGATAATTAAGGAAAGCAAATTTAGTTTAGGAACTCATTCTGAGGCTAAATGCATAGAGAAAACTGAAATATACCCACTTTAATCACCCATTCTAAAACAGGTTCAGCAGTCAACATATTCTACTGTTAATAGCAGTTGCAGGGTAAACGGAAGCCTATGGTAGAGTTTTCTAGTATATTTAACCATAATGTACAAGAATAAAAGAGGTTACGTTGACTGCAATATTTCAAACCATTAGATCACATTGAATAATCTGCCCATGATAATTTTGAACACAACTTAAATAGGTTTGGTACTTTCTTGCAATAGTCATTGCTGCTATTTATTCGTTGTCTATTACATATGCAGCAATTATAAGTATAAGATCTGACCCACGTTGCTTGGATTTGTTCTTCTTCTTCTTCTTTTTTTTTTTTTTTTTCTGTTTTTTGAGACAGAGTGTCACTCTGTTCCCCAGGCTGGAACGCAGTGGCATGATCTTGGCTCACTGCAACTTCTGCGTCCCAGTTTCAAGCGATTCTCCTGTCTCAACCTCCCAAGTAGCTGGGACTACAGGCATGCACCACCATGCCCAGCTAATTTTTGCATTTTTGGTAGAGATGGGGTTTCCCATGTCGGCCAGGCTTGTATTGAAATCCTGACTTCGAGTGATCTGCCTGCCTGGGTCTCTTAAAGTGCTGGCATTACAGGTGTGAGTCACTGCTCCTGGACGGATTTGTTCTTTATCCTAATTCTTCACATATTTGAAGACTAGAGGTAAATTATTTAATGTTTCCATAATGTCATTTCTTGTACACAGTAACAGTTTGTGAGAATAAAATTTTATAATACAGGCTAAAATCTCAGAAAATAAAATGTAGCAGAATCATTATCATTACTTTACTTTTCATCTGCATAACCATCTTTCAAGGTAGGCATAGCATCCTTTTTGCAGTGAAGGAACCTTGGGATTAGAGAATTGGAGAATCTGTAGAACCACAGTTGTTAACAGACACACTGAGAATCAAAGACAGAACTCACTGCTGAGAAAACTCCCATTCATTCTTCCTATTTTAGCCCATTGACTCTTACAGATCCATCTGTTTATAGAAGCAGCAATGTCTGTGGCCCACACACCAAAGATTTCCAGTATCTAACCTAGTTTCCAACTCCTCACAAATTCAATTCGTTTAAATTGTGATTTTAACAGCTTACCTGATAAATTTGATGTCATCAGGAAATTCTGAATTTCATACTCATTTGTTTTAATCTGCAAAAGAATGAGATATTATCGAATTGTATACAGATGGAGTTATTTTTGGTCAGGGAAGCTCCCAGCACTCTTTAAATTACGCATACTGCAAACCAAAAAAAAAAATCATCCATATATCTCTCTGTTAGAGGAAGAAACAAAAAGAACATTAAAATGAGTTCTTAGGAATATCTCAACTGAAGGCTTACTTGGAATTCAAGAAGCAAGTGAAAAGCATTTGGATGCATTTTAAGAGATAATTGCTACCAAATAATTTATGGGTGCAGAGCAATACCCAAAGAGAAAATACCACTAGTTAAAACCTAGTAAATTAAAAGCAAACAGTCTACATGCCTGGTATCGTGTCTAAGATTAATTGGATCATAGCAGAAAGTGCATATTATGAAGATCAAATACTAGGAGAAAAGTCATAAAGTTTGAAAACATATCAGTGTATCTTCATCCCTGCAGATGCCTTTTATTTATTGTCAATGTAAACAGATGTTAATGACATTGTAAGAGCTTTTGAGAGAGAGAGGGAGGAGGAGAGGGAGAGAGGGAGAAAGAGAGACAGAGGATATTTCCCTGCAGATAGAGGAGGAGAAAAATGAATAATAGGAAACATCTTATAGCTTGGATTTTCAAAAAACATACTTTCCAGTCTAAAATAAAAATTAGTTTATTTTCTCTGGATTAGTTCTAAAAACTAATTCCATATTCTGAGGACAAAGGAATGGAATGGCATGGGGAGGGGAGAGGAGGAGAGATAGGGAAGGGAGGGGAGGTGGTTTGGATTGTTGCATCTATTTATTAGCTAACAATATTATGTTTGGTTGGCCAAAGAGTATAATTTTCTTTGAATTACGCTATTGTGAAAAAGCACCATTGTGTTAATGAGATTTTGCTATAAATATTGATGCAAATAGTGAATAAAAAGTACTATTTAACTCTTATTTAGGACTCTTGAATATTTTCTCCTTTATCCTTTCAATGGATATTGCATCCTACTTCCATTGTAGCTCCCATCATTTTTAATCACAATGAATTATTGAGAGGGTGTATCTCACCCCAAACAATAAGCTCCGTGACAGCAGGAACCATGCATACATCTTCCTATGTGTAGTATATCATCAATGTTCCATTTATATTTGAGGAATGTAAACTCTCAGGATGTGTGAGAACGTCCATGTTTCACCTAGAGCAGAGTTGCTCAACCTTGGCACTATTGACATTTTGGACTACATAAGCCTTTGTATTGGGGACTGTTCTGTGCTTCATAATGTTTATCAACATTCTTTATTTCTACTCACCAGCAGCCAGTTGCACCTTTCCAGTCATGAACATAAAAAATGTCTCCAGATATTGCTCAATATCCTCTAGGGTTAAAATCATCACCAGTTGAGAACAACGACTTAAAAAATAACATCTTATGTTAAAATACTAGATTGGGTGGTATGTTCAACTTATTCCTGCCACTGCTATCCATTCCCCATCACCCCTCTCTCTCTCACACACACAAACACACACACACACACACACACACACACTTCACTGAATTTCATATGGTATAACATGATGCCCTGGCTGGGTAGGAGATGGAGTCACATATGCTTGGCAGTTTGAGTTAAGTAACTTTCTTTCCTCCAGGGACTTTCAGTGATACACAAATACTAATACGGCCAAACAGACACCTTAGAAAGAACTTGCACATTATACATAGTTTGTATGAAAATAGGAGTCTGTTTGATAAATAGGAAGATATATATGCAAAGGAAGATGTATGCATGGTTCCCATGCTCACAGAGCTTATTATCTGGGGTGAGATAGACCTCTAAATAATTACATGGGTGGGATTAGGTGACAGAAACAAATCACAAATAGACCAGGCAAAGGAAATTCTCCATGAATCAGGCTAAATGATAACATCTGATAGTTCAAGGAAACAACTTGACCCACCCATTACGCAGAAAGCCTGGAGAGTTTTATATGTAAGGAAGAATGTATATAAACACTAAAAGACCTTTAATTATTGAGCACGCAATGTTTTATTAATATTTTTATTTTTGGTGAAATTTTATCAAAAGACTAAACCACAGAGAAGAAGTTGCTTTTCTACCACCTGAAAAACTGTCAAGACCTTCTTCCAGAGGATTAGAATCATCATTTGGAGGCTGGGGGCATTTTCACTGGCCCAAAAGGAACACAGGGACAGCAGTGAACAAGGGGAACTTAATGTTGGAAGGAGGCTTGAGGGTTCTGGGATCAAGGAATAGAGGGAGAGGAAGACATGAGCAGAAAGGCAGCAGGGCAACAGGAAGCTAAAGTAATACATACAGTCCACACAGGCTGGATGGGTCATACATCTCACAAAAGATTTCAGTGGTGGGGTCTGGGCGTGGTGGCTCACGCCTCTAATCCCAGCACTTTGGTAGGCCGAGGCGGGCAGATTATGAGGTCGAGAGATCGAGACCACCCTGGCCAATATGGTGAAACCCCATCTCTACTAAAAATATGAAAATTAGCTGGGTGTCGTGGTGTGTGCCTGTAGTCCCAGCTACCTCAGGAGACTGAGGCAGGAGAATTGCTTGAACCCAGGAGGCGCAGGTTGTAGTGAGCCTAGATCGTGTCACTGTACTCTAGCCTGCCAACAGGGTGAGACTCTGTGTCAGAAACAAACAAAAAACAAATAAAACAAATAAAAAATATCTCAGTGGTGGGATTTGCACCAGAAAAGAATCCATGATGCAGATGCAGGTAAAGGCTCAGGAGACTCGACAGAAATTCTTAGATACCTCTTGAAGTTCTTTGAAAAGGACAGGAGGGGGAAAGAAAACTTGAAAAGCGGTGGTGCTAATTGTTAATTCCCAATGATTTATAACCGAGGTTGAGATAAAGCAGAATATGGTTGCATTTCACATAAAATTAATCCCAATAATGCAAAGCCTGTTTACTGTTAGATAACATATCAATGTATTTAATGGTATTAATGCATTAAAGGAGAAAATTGTACCATCTGAAGAACTACAGATTTTTGTTTTGTGATTTAACAATCATTCGTCATTGAAACAAACAAAATTTTTTTGTTTTCAAGTTATTAAAAAATTTATTGTAAAAACGTGGATCAGGTCTATCTTTCCTTTTTCTTGTTCTTTCTCTGTTATCCAGGCTCACTGCAGTCTTGACCTCTCAGGCTCAAGCAACCTTGCTCTGGCCTCCTGAGTAGCTGGGACTACAGATATGTGCCACCACTTCTGGCTTTTTTTTTTTTTTCTTTTTGGTAGAGATGGGGTTTTAATACATTATTTAGGGTGGTCTGGAACTCCTGGGCTCAAGCGATTCTTCTACTTAACCTCCCAAAAGTGCTGGGATTACAGACTTCAGCTACCTCATCCACCCCACAATTCTAATGAAACATTTATAAAGTTAAGCGCCTTGTACTAATAAGGAATATTTAACAAAACATGCAGCAAATATCCTACTGTGAGATAAAATATCAGAAACATTGCCTTAACAGTAACCCACAAAGCAAGGATTTTCAGCCCTTGCTATGTTCAAAATTTTACTGAACTTCAAAAAATGTAATAAGAAAAGTAAGACAAATAAAAACAATAAATGTAAGGATTGAGAAGTAATAAAAAAAGACTTGTCTTTAGAGTAACACAGGATGGGTTCTAGAAGTTTCCACAGGTACTGAGAAGTTTCCACAGGTTCTCCTGCTGTGATTCAAATCCATATAATTTAACTGAGCTTTTCTCTATATAACTATGACCATCTTTAGATGTTGAATGTGTACAGTTACAAAGGTAAACAAGCACTGTCCTCTAAGATTCCATATGGTACAGAGATTAAGGGGTTCAGTGATTAAAATACGGAGTCAGAAAGAGTTTCAAATTTTGTTTTGCCACCTTAATAACTGTGATGTAGGTTCAAGTTAAATGACTTTTCAAGCCTCAGTTTCCCAGGGTTAAAATGGGAATGACAGTGTTTCATGAACATATCTGTTGTCAACTTGATCATTTAAGATCAGCTAATACAAATATCTAACCCTTATGATAGTCATGCTTTTTTTCTTTTGTATTATATTATTTCCGTAATGAATTTCAGAACCCGATTATATTGGACAACCTCATGTTCATTTCCATTCAAATTTGTCCCTTTAAGTTATTTAACATGATTCGCTATGAAGGTATCCCTACTTGGTATTAATATCTTGGCATCTGATACTGGTATGTTTGTTATGCTTGTTTTTTCAACATTTTGTAGGTTTTTATATAATGAAAACATTTGTCAGAATACAATGATTGTCAAAATTTATGATTGTATTCTGATAACACTTGCATTCCTCACTTGGGATTTCCCAAGACAGTATGGAAAAAAAGGATATATTTTATTTTTAGAAATTGTGGATGAATTAATAAATAGTTTGATTTCCTGCAGGTTTATGATAGTAGTTTTCTCAAAAATATAATGTTTGAGACTATCACTGAAACACTTATTTAAACAAAATATAAAATTATGTACAGTGTTTTACAAATGTGAAAAATATACAGCAGTATTAAAACTAGACATAAAGCAAAGCTATTTTTTCTATTTCTTAATTGTAATTATTTTACAATTATAAAAATGAAATAAAATTGATTATAATTGATGTGAGGCATTGGTCATTTACCTCTAAACTCTAAGAGTTTAAATCTTCCAAAATAATTTTCAATACTAAAGATATTTTCTTCCTGCCTTTTAGTGAGTAGTAAAAAATACCTCTAGAGGAATAAGTGAAAAGAGAACAATACCTTTCAAAGATGAAACCAAGATACTCTAGAGTGGAGAAGTTATTTGCTTTGGTAATATATAATTTTGTCTCAAGAAAACAGAGAACTGGAGAAAAAAAACAGAGAACTATTTAAAAGTTGTTTATATTTTTTCTCCTATTGCCATTTACGAAAAGAATGGAAAAAGGAACAGAAAATACAGACAAGCAGATGGACCTGAGGCCTGGTCTCAGGCTCTTGCCCCATTTGCTTTTGGTAGAGATGGACCTGCTCCGGAAAAGGCAGCAGATGTGCATGGGCTGCCTGGACTTGAAGGAGACGGGCAGAGGAAGGGGTGCTTAGCACGGAATTCTCAGATGTAAGCAGTCAGTAAAGCTGCTCTGCCTTAAATATGTTCTGTTAAATGTTCATATTCCTATACAATTCTACCAAGTGCTTGCCCAAAGCCTAATCTCAGTTCCAGCCATGGCAGCCCCCAGCCGAGGATAAGCCTGGTCATATGTCCATAGCAGATGGCAATCATTTTATGGCAGTCTGGTTTACTCCTGTTTTATACAGGGTTATAGTGTTTCAACATTCATTAGGTTCTGATGAAGGACAACACAATGACCCCAGAATAGATGAAAGGTAGAAGAACTCTTTCTAACTTATAGCTCTGAAGGAGAGAAGGCTGCCACACAAAGCCACACAGGGACTTCTACCCAGGGAAAAGCTAATAGCCAGCTGGAACTGTAGGAGGTGGCTTATACATATATGGCAAGCAGGAAGGGGTTGCTAGGTTTAGTAGCCTTCCTATATACAGGTGCTTTGCATAATTCCATGGACCCTAAGGAAAAGGGGCTGTCCCAAGATATTTAGCACCTGGAGACCTCTGGCAATTGGGTGTGTGTATTGTAACTTGGAATCGTTAAAGCCCAAATAAGGGAAGTGGTTGAGATGTATGCTTAGCAAATTGCCCATGAATGGTAATTAAGAATTCTTAGCCACAATCCCAAACCTGGGCCAGGACAACACTTGTGAAATATTATATTACACACACGTGGTTTATCTTTAGAAATAGATACAAATTGTCTATAGGCACTAACTGCCTAGAGTTTGGCTTAATATTTTAAATCAAGATCATCTCTGCTCTTACTGCCTTTGGCGAGCACACAGATTGTGTGCCTTTGTGCACCACAGATTGACAAACTGTGGTGCGCAGTAAAGCATTTTCCATATGTTTCCCTTTCCCCGCACATGAATAGCCTCCCCCATTTCTACATCACTCACTGGAGTGACATATCTGTTAATAAATGATGAGGCTACATTAACACTTCATTATCACTCAAATTACATAGATTACATTAAGGTTCACTCTTGGTGTTGTGGATTCTGTGTGTGTAGACAAATGTATACATGTATAATGTAACACAACCACCATTATAGTATCATACAGAGTAGTTTTACTGCCCTAAAAATCTTGTTGCACTCCATTTATTCATCTGTCCTTCCTCTTATCCCCTGGAAGCCACTGATCTTTTTACTATCTCCATAGTTTTACCTTTTTCAGAATGCCATATAGTTAGAACCACACAGTGTAGCTTCTTTTAGATAGTAATATGCATTACATTTCCCCTATGTGGTTTTCATGGCTTGATAGCTTATTGATTTTTTAGCACTGAACAATATTCTATTGCCTGGATATAACAGTTTATTAATTCTTTCACTTACTAAAGGACATACTCATTGCTTCCATGTTTGGGGAATTATTAATAAAAATGCTACAACACACCATAAACATCCCTGTACAAGATTTTGTATGGATATAGTTTCAACTCTTTTGAGTAAATACCAAGAGTGACTGAACACTGGATCATCAGGTAAGGGTATGATTGGTTATGTAAGAAACTGCCCATCTGTATGCCACAGTGACTGGACCATTTTGCATTCCCACCAGCAGTAGATAAGGGTTCCTGTTGCTCCACATCCTGGCCAGCATTTGATGTTGTCAGTGTTCTGGATTTTGGCCATTTTATAGATGTGTGGTGATATCTCAATGTTTTAATCTACATTTCTCTGATGACATATGATGTGGAGTATCTTTTCATATGTTTATTTACAATTTTTTGACTTCTTACCAACAGTGGGGGTTATTATGATGTGGGTGACATGGTTTTGTTTGTGTGTCTGTGTGGAAGCATGTAAATGTATATATGTCCATGTGTACAAGTCATACCCAGAGGTCTATCCTTCAGAATCCTCTACTTTAGTGTGTCAATTGAATCCAGGTCTCTGTTTGTATGCTTGAGGTTTAAAACATATTAAGTATTTAACATTCTCTGATTATTTATTCAGTTTTTTAATGTATTTAGTACTGTATATATCCCTTCTATTCTATCTCATTATTCCAGCAATAGGATAACTTAGGCCTCCTGAAGTGCTGTTCATGATGCAATACTAAATTGATGGAAAATGATTGCTCATTTTTCATTTGTTCACAATTTTAAACACATGTTATTAATTTTTTAATTACAAGTTTTAAACTTCAACTATTTTTATTTACTGGAATACCTACTTGGAATGATCTTAGAGGCCAGCAGTTGATAACATATTATTTTAAAATAAAATATGATGCTTTGTAGTTGGATTTTAAAAAATCAATCATGCTTGTCGCCATCAAGAAAGATGTAATTATGTAAAATGAAATCTAAATTGATATGAAGGAGATAGTCTTTATATTTGACAATGTGCTTTTCTAATAACATTTTCAAAAAATAAAATGTAGACATCCCTCTAAGACCATGCTTATGTCTAATCCTGTAGAAAAATATGCAGATATGTAGAGACATCTTGTCACATTGAGCATCATCGAGTTATCATGACACTGAACAGGCTCTGTCAACTCTACGTATATGAGTACTATTGGAGAAGGTGAGGGACACATTTTAATGTGCAGATAATTCTGGTTTTACTATTGCCCACTAACTTCTTAAGTGCAGGTAGAATACTAGAAAGAAAGAGAAAAACAATTTTCAAAAAACCTTGGAAGAAAGAAAACCACAGACAATCCTGACTACCTTGAAATGGACATGTCAGCAAGCTGTGGGTTGTCCAAGACCAAGACACACAGTCATTTTCACTAAAATACTAATCCCAGCAGAACACTAAGTGTAAATCTAGTTACTTGCTATTCAGTGGCATTAATAAATCAAATTATCCAATGACAACTATGAAAAATTATATTTTTCTTTTATAAAAAACTTCACAGAAAATTTGAACAGTTGGCAAATTAAAGAAAAAAAAAGTTGCAAATCAAATTCTAGCAGACTGTGTGAACTTGACCTTTCCTTCCCCATTATCCTGCCACTGTAAACTGGTAAAACACACATAACACTTATAGAAAAGACTGACAAGACCACATAAAAGAAAATAATTTCCCTTACCTCTAAGTCCTCTCAAAAATGTCACTTGTTTTGGTCTCACATTCAGTGAAGTACCAGTTTTTTCAGGGACTCAATTTCCCTTATTTATATTTCATTCCCAAACCAAACATTTGGCATAATTTTGGTTAAGAAGGTTACCGTCACCATCTTTCATATCTAAGCACCATTGCTATGAAATTAGATTATAAATTACTACCCCTATGGTATATGAGTTAAAGTAGTGTTGCGTTATAAAGGATGTCAAGTGTTTATTTTATAATTATGCCATTCTACAGGGAACTTCAGTAAGTGAATCATGTGTGAGAAAGACAAACTCAATTTGTCCATTCAACAATAAGATTAATTTTAGAGAATTAAACATCCATTCATTTTAAAAACTTCTAATGAGAACTTACTACATTCCGGAGACAATACTGAGAGCAAAAAGATAAATAAAACAAAGATCCTACCCTTTGGGAACACACATCAGAATAAAGGAGAGAGAAATGTGACTAATCCGAATACATGCTATCTTTCTCATGAATGATTCCCAGTGTGTCCACAGCATCTGGTAGGAGTTCAGCAATATTTTTTTAAATGTGTTAACAGAAAACAAAATAAAAGCTCTTGTAGGAATAAGATCACAGAGAGTTATACATGGGAGTTTTCTGAAGGTGATAGGGATAGGGAATAAGGATTTGTCTAAAATGAATGTACTCAGATTTGCTAAATGAACAGGTCATTATTTTTGAGGAGGGTACACAGTTGAAAGAAGATGATGAGGCAGAAGGTTAAACTGCACAACCAAGGAATCCAGTTAATACACCAGAAAGAACCTAAATAATATGTTCACAAGAGACTGAAAATGACACAAACAAAGTAATGGGTCTTTATATTGAGATACTAAGCTCTGAGGAGCAGGGACTATGTCCACTCTGTTCACTAGTATATTCCCAGGGGCTATGGAAGTTCCTGCAGCATAGAAGGTACTCATTAAATATTGTCAGATGAATGAATGAAAACAATAATTGACATTTACAAAGGCTTTACTCTGTTCTTTCTATTATCTATGTTTATCCTCAGCAATTCTATGAGACATTTTCTATATTTACCCCCAGGAAACTCAAGTGAAGAAAGGAAACATAACATGCACAAATTTTCCAAGCAAAGTAAGATTGGAGCTGGAATGTAAAACTCGAGGTTGCAGATGCCAAAATTGGGACTGTATATCCCACTGATTCAAATAGAGATGTCTGTACATTTTTGTATCCTAATTTTCTTACTATTACCTAAAACTCAATAAGCTTATACATGACTCCCTTATGTTTTTGCAAGTACTTTCTAATTAATGATGTATCTGCATTGCCTAATATTCCAGTTACTAAACCTGTGTGACAAATTATCACAAAATGCATGGCTTACAATAATAAAAACATTCATTTTATTCATTAATATGCAATTTGGTTGGTTTTGGCAAGAGTAGGTCCACTCAGCTCTGCTTGGCATCAGCTGTGATGGTTCAAAGGCTGTGATTATCTGAAAGCTTGATCACTTTCATGTCAGGATGGCAGCAAGGCCTTAGCTGGGACTGTCATCTGGAACAACTATGCTCTCTCTATGTGGCTTGGGCTTCCTCAGAGCATGGGGAATGGGTTCCAACGGTAAACATCCAGAAACACAGAGAGAAGAGAAACGGATTGAAACAGAGATGCAGAGCAAGAGCAAAAGAAGAAGAGAGAAGAAGTAACTTTGCCGCCTGGTATAAGTTAGCCTTGGAGTCATACATCTCTATTGCCACTGTCTATCCATTAGCATGAATCATTAATGCCATCCAATGCTCACGAGGAGAATTAAACTCCGTCTTTTTATTGAGAAGTTGCAGTGTTTAGAAGACTGCTTGGGACAATAAATACTACTGTGAGCATTTTTGAAAAACTCAACCTTTCCGATCAACCATAAAACAAATAGGAAATTCCTTTAGAAAATGGAATATAAATTTTTCATATTCATGGAAAAGAGTTAATTCCTAATGTCTTGATAATATCAATATCTTGTGTTAATTAATAATTTACTCAGTGTTAGTATTCACTTAATCCTCATAGATCCAGTTATTATCTCTATTTTAAGGTTACAGAAATGGAGGCACAGAGAAGCACAGCAACTTGCCAGTGTTACACAGCTAGTAAGGGATGTAGCTGGCGATCAAGCCAAGGCAATTTACTTTTGCTATTAGGTGCCACTTTACTGCCTTTCTTAGAGGAGTCTTGAAAAAAATAGTTATTAGCCAGTCACAGTGGCTCACGCCTGTAATCCCAGCACTTCAGGAGGCTGAGGCAGGAGGATCACTTGAGACCAGGAGTTTCAGATCAGCCTGGTCAACATGGTGAAACCTCATCTCTACTAAAAATACAAAAATTAGCTGTGCATGGTGGTGCGTGCCTGTAGTCCCAGCTACTTGGGAGACCAGGCAGGAGAATTGCTTGAACCTAGGGGGCAGAGGTTGCAGTGAGCGAAGATTGTGCCACTGCACTCCAGCCTGGGTGACAGTGAGACTCCATCACAAAAAAAAAAAAAAAAAGAAAGAAAGAAAAGAAAAAAGAAGGAAATAGAGTTCTTACTCTTACTCTACAGACAATGTTGACAGTTTGATCTTTCTTCCATACAATTTCCTTCCATTCACATGTTCTAGACAACACAAACTGATTTGGTTATACTGGCAATGTGTCCACTTAAAATATCGACAGAAAGAAACTCCATTACACAACTGAATTTCATGGTTTTTTTTGGCAAAGAAACTTATTTTATGAGCTGTTTTAGCAAATAACTATATATGTAGTTCATTAATATTTAAAATGTTAACAAATATTAAAGTGTAAGATATAAAGAAAAGCACAAGAGAGATTTGAAATTTTCTAAAACAAATATTGTATATTATAGAATGTAAACTCTTTACTTCATAAACTGATCAGAACCTATATGTAAATAACAATATATGTTAAGTCAGGAAGCAGTTGAGGAATGTATGAATAAGATAAAGATATATCCTATTTTTCTTTGAAATGGTGAAGAATATTCTTGAAATATCTGCTCATAGTTTTCTGATTATATACTGTCGTGTCCTCAAACACAGTTTTTATTTTTAACTACATAGGATTATTATTTGCCAAAGCACTACTGCAATTTAAAAAATAATACATTATTAAAACTATTAAAATCTGGATAATTGGCATCACTGCAAAGTAATGTTAAAATCCTAGTTTCTCAGCACAGTATTCATGATTATTATTATCATAAAAAATCACTTAATGACTTCCTTTTTGCATTTTACACCTATATAAATTCAAAAAGCAATAGTCTTTTCCTTGTAAATTCTCATCATGCAAATTAGACATTTCTGCTTATCTGTAGAAATTTTGAAAAGATTCATGGCATTCATGGACTTTTAAATAAAAAAGAAAAGCACTTTCCTGTACCTGGCTAATTAAAAAAAAAAAAAAAAAAAAAAAAAAAAAAAAAAAAAAAAAAACCTAAACTTTTGGCTACTTTTAGTAAACAACTAGATTATTTTATCTACAACTTATCATCCACCCAGTGTGAAAATTTATCACCTGTGATTTGAGATATAAATACTGATGTAAATATATAGCGTTTTAGCTTGACATAAATATGTTACATTAAATGGGTTAACATTGTTTAACATATGTTGGTTGTATATCAAAATGATTTGGTTCCCTTTAAAATGTCAGATTGTTGAATCACTTTAGAATATTCCAGTAATTAACTCAGACAACCTGGGTTTTAGGTGAGATGGATAATAAGAAACAGCTGGATCAGCTATTCTGCCATCAGGAGATATCGTCATAAAAGAAGGAGGTTTATAGACCCAAGTTCATAAAATATTAGAATGACAAAGTACCACAGAGATTGTATAACCAAACTGACACCTTTTAAGGATGAGAAATATGAGGTCAAGAGAATGACTTACCCAAAGTCACATAGCAAGTTAAGTGTTACAGTCAGCCGAGAACCAAAGTCTCTGTTTTCCAACACAAGGTGTCATCTTTTACATCCTACCATCTGCAATATGGACTGCAAGAAAACTATAAACGTGGGTTTTTTTTTTTTTTTTTTTTTTTTTTTTTCCAGTACTATTTTACTTACTCTGGGGAAAAACCACAGCAACAAAACATGCACAGAGTGTCTTTGAGATATTAACTCTCAGAAAACACCGTGAAAGAATCTGACAAAATTAACTCCAAAGCTGTAGTTGGTTCCAGACAAAAGTATCTTTTTGGATTAGCTACAACACTTAACCTTAAACTATTTGACAGTATGTACAGGCTTTTGGTGCTTATAAGTTGCAGTAGACGGAATAATAACCACCCCAAAATATCAAGACCTAATCCCTGGAATTTATACATATTGTCTTATTTAGGAAAAGTCTATGCAGATGTGATTAAATTAAGAATTTTGAGATGAGGAGTTATGCTGGAATATCTGGGTGGACCCTAAAAGCTATCACAGTTATCCTTACAAGAAAGAAGCAGAGGGAGACCAGACACAGAAGAGAAGACAATGTGAAGAAGGAGGTGGAGATTAGAGGGATATGGCCACAAGCCCATTGTATAATCAGAGTTCTCCAGAGAAGCAGGATGAATAGAATGTATATATAAATGTATATAGAGAAAGAAACTTATTTTAAGGGATTGGCTTTTGTGATTGTGAAGACTTGGTGTATTAGTTCATTTTCATGCTGCTAACAAAGACACACCCAAGGCTGGGCAATTTACACAAGAAAGAGGTTTAATGGACTTACAGTTCCACGTGTCTGGGCAAGCCTCATAATAATGGTGGAAGGCAAGGAGAAGCAAGTCACATCTTACATGGAAGGCAGCAGGTAAAGAGAGAGAGCTTGTGCAGGGAAACTTCCCCTTGCAGAACCATCAGATCTCATAAGACTTATTCACTATCATGAGAACAGAACGGGAAAGACCTGCCCCCATGAATCAATTACCTCTCCCTGAGTCCCTCCCACAATACATGGGAATTCAAGATGAGATTTGAGTGGGAACACTGCTGAACCATATCACTTGGTGAATTCAAAATCTAATGGGTGAAGTCATCAGGCTGGAGACTCAAGAAACAGTTTTAGTTCAAAGTCAAAGGCAGTCAGGATGGAGAGCCCAGAAAAAAGCAATATTGCAGATGAAATCCAAAGGTCAATAATCATATGCTGATTATTATTTACTGAGTAAATAATCAAAATCAGTATAAATCCATTTCATCAAGAAAATGCTTTTAATCATTAAAAATGATGTTTCTGTTGATGCATGTTGTTATCAAATGAACTGTTATAATTGTTTGAAATGGTAAACCCATGACAGTGAATAAACTGAAGTTAAGACAAATTAAAAGCCATAGGTAAAATAAAAGCTACTGGTAGAATTTCCCCTTGTGAGAGAGGTCAGACTTTTCGGGGTTTTTTTTCAGGCCTTTCACTGATTAGATAAGGCCGACACACACTAAGGAGAGAAATGTGCTTTACTCAAAGATGTAAATGCAAATCTTAGACAAAAGCACCCTCACAGATACATCTAGAATAATGTTTTCTGGAAGCTGTGGCTCCATCAAGTAGACACACAAAATTAGACGTCATACCCAGGATTAGTCACTGGAAGCAAAAAGAGACAAGGAACAGATTCACTCCTGGGGAACCTGGAAAGATTATTTTTATGTTTTACTTTCTATTTTTTTTTCTAAAGAAACTATATTTTAAAATTCAAAATCAACTGTATGAATCTCTAAATACATTAAGTGAAACATCCTGAGGCACTTGGCATTCCACTTCCCATAATCTTTTGCCCCATTTTATCAATCACTGCCATATTAATAAGGATTTTTAATAGTAGTTGAATAAGAGTCAAAATGTCTGAGTAAAAATGAGTATAAATGTACTTCTTCAAGAAAATGCCTTTAATTATTAAAAACAATGGTTTTGTTGATGCATGTTGTTATTAAATATACTGATATAATTGATTTGAAATGGTAAATCAGTGCCAGTGAGTAAATTGAAGTTCATTCAAACTAAAAGCCATATGTGGGAAGTCATACCACACAAGCACACACACACATACACACACAAATATTTATATATTGACTTGTCATTTAGAACAGTGCCTAGCACAGAGTAAGTGCTACCCGTAAATTTATTAAATATGTAAATAAATCATTTAAAAATACAATTTAGCATAAATAAAATTAAAATACAGCTAGAAATAAATCCCATAAAAGATGCAAAATAGCCATTTAAAACTTTTAAAACTTTATAGTAATTGAAGAATAACTAAACCATTGAGAGATGCAGCTTTTTTTTTTAAACTTTTATTTGAAGTTCAGGGGTACAAGTGCAGGTTTGTTACGTAGCTGAACTCGTGCCATTGTTGTAAAGATTATGTCATCACCTAGGTGTTAAGCCTAGTACCCATTAGTTATTTTTTTATCCTGTCCCTCCTTCCATCCTCCACCCTCCAAAAGGCCCCAGGGTGTGTTTTTCCTCTCTATATGTTCATGTGTTCTCATCATTTAGCTCCCACACGTAAGTGAGAACATGGGATACTCAGTTTTCTGTTCCTGTGTCAGTTTGCTAAGGGTAATGGCCCTTAGCCATTTAGGTTGATTCTATGTCTTTGATATTGTGAAGAGTGGAGATGCAACATCTTTATGGATTTGAAAATACAATTTGATAATGATGTTACTTTCTACCAAAATCATCTACAATCCAACTCTAGTCAAAATCCCTATGGGAATTCATGTAGAACCTGTGAAGCAAATTCTAAAATTTAGATTGAACAGAAAAATATCAAGCAATTCTAGAAAACAATTATCTTAGAGGACTCATTGCCAGATAACAAGCATATTGTAAACCTACAATAATTAGAAAAATCTTAACCCTCATGTATTACTTGTGGAAATGTAAAATGGTACAGTCACTTTGTTAAACAGTTAAACACTGTGTTAAACAGTTAACTTTACAAAAGTTAAACATGAATGACCACGTGATTCAGGAATTCCATTCCTAGGAATATATCCAAGAGAAATGTAAACATATGCCCACACAAAAACTTGTACATGAATGTTCATAGAAGGATTATTTATAACATTGGGAACAACCCAGTGTTCATCAACTGATGAATAGAAAAATATAAGGCAGCATATTCATATAATGGGATGTTATTCAGCAATAAAAATGAATGAAGTACTGCTACATGCATGGCTCAATCTTGAATAAATTATCCCAAACAAAAGAAGCCTGTCACAAAAGACCACCTATTGTAATTGTAGGATTCAATTTATATTAAGGGCAGAGACCAGGGAAATCTATAAAGAAAGTAGATTAGTGGTTTCTTAGGCCTGGAGTAAGGTGTAGTAGTGGATAGAAAGGGTTGAGGAGTAGGTGCTAATGAGTATGTGGTTGTTTTAAGAAGGATAAATATATTTCAAAAGTAGATAGTGGAGATTGTTACACAATCCTGTGAATAAACTAAAAATTATTGGATTGTATAGTTTAAATGGATGACTTATATGATATGAGAATTATACCCCAATAAGTAATACTCCTGCATGGGTAAACTAAAAGAATAATTAAACAGAATAGAGAGCCCAGAAACAAAAGCACTCATGTACTTAAACTTAATTTATTATACCACTGGGTTTTCAAATCACAGGTTAAAAATAGATAATAATTAGTAAATGATTTGAGAACAATTTGTTATTCATATGGGAAATATATGAAATTGAATTCTTATCTACTCTATGAAATATTTTTATTCCACAGAGATTAAATAAGTAAATGCTATAGACAAAACGGAAACATTCTGAAAAAGAAAATAGAGAGCATCTTTATTTCTTTGGAATATTTAAGAAAAAGCAAGGCATGGTAGCTCATGCCTGTAATCCCAGCACTTTGGGAGGCTGAGATGGGAAGATTGCTTGAGCTCAGGAATTCGAGACCAGCCTGGGCAATATTATGAAACCCCATCTATACAAAAAATACAAAAAAATTAGCCAGGCATGGTGACATGCATCTGTAGTCCCGGTACCTGGGGGACTGAGGCAGGAGGATCCCTTGAACCTGGAAAGTTGAGGCTGCAGTAAGCCGAGATCATACCACTGAACTCAAACCTGAGGGGACAAAGTGAGATCCTGTCTCAAAAAAAAAAAAGAAAGAAAAAAATCACTAAACAACTAAATATAAAAGCATAAAGTTGACAATTTTTACTATATTAAAATTAAGAACTTCTGATCACATTAATATGCCACCATAAAGATGAGGATAAAGCACAAACTAGAATATTTATAGCATACATTTAAGTGACCAGAGAATTAGTATTTAACTGAATGGTGTATACCATTATACTCCAAATGATTTTTAATATCAGTATCTAAATGAATCATAGTATAATTAGTATCCAAATAAATTAAAGAATAACGAATAAGCAAAAGACTAACACCGTCATAAAAAATGTGAAAAGACATAAACTGGAAATTCACAGAATTAGAACCCGGCATGGCTGACAGAAGGATGACAATTCTTAGACCTTATTACTAATTTTGAAAACTCTTAAAACTGCAAGGAGTGCATCCATTGGTCTGGCAAATATTATAAGACCAGGTCTTGCCAAATACTGGTGCCGGTATGGAAAATATATATCTTCATGTGCTTTGGAGGGCATATAAATTGTTATAAACACTCTGGAGAAGAATTTTGAATTATCTAGCACATTTGAAGATGTTCATAACTCATGCCCCAGCAATTTCTCTCTTACATGTATTCCCTATATTAGCTCTTGTACACCGGAAGATATTCATGAAAACATGCATGCCGCTGTTGTTTGTAACACTGAGAAAATGTAGAAAGTCAATAGACTCACGGCAGAGTACTATAACGTGGTAGCATGGGTGAATAGCTCAAGAATAATATTGAAATATAAGAGGAGGCCTTAGAATAACACAAAAGGCAAAATCATATTTCTATGTCCCTAAAAGAAATGTTTAGGGATGTAGAAAATGTGGAATGTAAGGAAAAGATATCGAACAGACCAGGGTCAGGCATATTCTACACCTCGGAGTTGCTGGTAAAGCTATGTTGTGGGTATGTGGATGTTTGTTTCTATTTTATTGTTTTAAAAGCAATTAATGGTTAATGTAATATTTTGCATATATAATTATTATGAAAAGAAAATTTTTATTTGTATAGAGATTTCTCAGTGGAGAGTAAGGAGGTAAGTTATTTTTGTTGTTCTGTTTGTTTGTTTGTTTGTTTGAGAGACAGGGTCTTTCTCTGTCTCTGTCTCTCAGGCTGGAATGCAATAGCAGGATCGTAGACTATAGCTCACTGCAGCCTTGATCTCCTGGGCTCAAGCAATCCTCCCTCCTCAGCCTCAGCCTCTCAAAGTGTGGGATTACAGGTGAAAGCCACCATACGTCGCCTTTATTTTTATTAATTCATTTTAGTAACCCAAGAATTTCAGACTGTTTACTTCACTCGTCTTTGTAATTGGCAAAGCTATCTAAGCAAATACTAAATGACATGAGAGTTAATCTAATTTAATGTAAAATCCTATTACAACTACTTGATTTTACTATTTTGGGGTAATTTTCCAATGAAAATTTAAATGTTACTTTACAAGGCTAGATAAAACACTTTTGTTCATTAAGATAATTTGCTAAACCATATTTTAATTTTATCTGTTCCTCTATATCATAGTTTTTTTTTTGTTTGTTTTTTGTTTTTTTTTTTTTTTTTTAAGACAGGTCTTGCTTTGTTGCCCAGGCTGGGGGCAGTGGCATGATCACGGCTCACGACAATCTCCACCTCTCAGGCTCAAGCAATCCTGCCTCCTAAGCCTCCTGAGTAGCTGAAACGATAGGCAAGCTGTTTTATTTCTTAATACTACCAATGTGGTGGAGATTTCTTGATAGAACCTATAAGGTGGAAATTTGCTTCTGCTGCCTTCCTGGTGCATCAGAATGGACAAACACAGTCCTGGGGCTGGGTGTCTTGCGGAACCCAACTTTCTTCTTAATTTATAAATTACTATAGATGACATTTATCATGTTTTTAGTTAAATATTTCCATTAAAAAATTCCATCAGAGAAAAGTAAATCTAACATAAATTAACTCCAGTCCATCTTTTTAATTGTCACTCTTTATAATTCTCAATAGAATGTTTCCATAAAACCAGTTTTACTAGATGGTGTGATAAGAAAGTAAATTTTAGTTTTGATTGCTTTAGAATATAAAGTCCGCTCAACATTTCATTCATTAATTTTAATTATACCATTTGTAAGTAGTTTATGGTGGACTGGCCCTGAGCCAGACTCCTGTGTGCACAGGCAATGCACTTCAGTGATGATGTTTCTCCCTTCCATATGTCACATCAAGAAAAGGAGACTACTCTACTCATATGATCTATTTTGCTGGAACAATGTCAGGCTTTTACTGGGATTCACCAGTTTTCGGAGCATTCATTTTCTACTCTACTGAATATAAAAGTCATATCTCTATATAGGGTCCATTTTTATAGAAGGACCAATGAGTGTCTGAGTTCAAATGGGTCGATAAAGAGAAGGGTTGACAGTCAGTCAACACAGATTTATATAAGAAGGGAGATAAAAAATGAAAAAATAATATAAGCAAGAGAGAAAAAGAGATTGAGAGAGATTAGTTTTACTTTTATTTATTATTATTATTTTTTTTGAGGCGGAGTCTCGCTCTGTCCCCCGGACTGGAGTGCAGTGGCCAGATCTCAGCTCACTGCAAGCTCTGCCTCCCGGGTTTACGCCATTCTCCTGCCTCAGCCTCCCTAGTAGCTGGGACTACAGGCGCCCGCCACCTCGCCCAGCTAGTTTTGTATTTTAGTAGAGACGGGGTTTCACCGTGTTAGCCAGGATGGTCTCGATCTCCTGACCTCGTGATCCGCCCGTCTCGGCCTCCCAAAGTGCTGGGATTACAGGCTTGAGCCACCGCGCCCAGCCTACTTTTATTTTGTTATAAAGAGCTATTTCTTTTCTAAAATTTCCCAAAGCTGAACTCATGCATTCATTTATTCACTGATTTAATAAACACATTTGGAGAAACTGCTGTGAGTCAGGGAATTATGCTAGGTAACACTGCAAAATTTCTTAAAAGTTTTCCCAAAAATTTCTCTCTAATATTCCTTGATACAAAAGGTTTAAAGGCTATGTTACTTTAACGAAGGGACTGATGAAGGTTAAACAAGTTTTTTACTACAGAACTTGCATAAATTGTTGAAAGGACATATAACCTAAACAAAGGGGTTGAAGAATGTTAAACACATTTGTTTATTGCATTCTCGTGACCTTTAATTTATAAGTATGCATTATAAATCTCCAACAGAAGCATATTCTATGCAGATTTTCTAAGAATATTTCATTGAATAATCATTTTATGTTTGTTTTCATTTTAGGTTCATTTTAAGCTATGAAAAAAGTCATGAAAATGATTATTCGGTCAAATATTTTAAGCATTTAACCCTGAATATGAGTTTAAGATAAGAAGCTGATCTTTGTAGATTCACAATTCTAAATATAACTAGCAGGTGGGAAGAGGAGGCTTGGTTTTTTTCTTTTGTTTTTGTGTTTATAGTTTTGTTTTAGGAAAACACCATATTTGCATTAAATATTTAATATCCTCTCTTATCAAAGTGGTCATTTTGTTTTCTGTTTTTCTTTCTAGCTATATTGGGTATAATTGACAAAAATTTAAGATGTACAGTATTTAATGTAGGCATATGTTGTGAAATGATTACCAAAATAGGACTAATTAACATATCCATCACTTTACATAATTACCTTTTCGTGTTATTTATTACTAACAATTCTAGCTTTTGTATTGAATGGTTCTTCATACATACTAATTTATGCAACAATTATTTATTATATGTTATTATATACTAGACACTAAAAATAGGAAATACATTTTTGCAATAATTTTGAATTTTTTAAACTTAAATTATATTTTTAACCTACAGAGTGTTATGGCTTCTTTAGGAGCTTAAATGGCTTTAATAACATTTGTTGACAGATTAATCATTTCTGTGACACTTATGAATCATAATAAGAAAATGTTGAGTGTAATGTGAAAAATCTCACATCATCATTAATAGGCTCATTTTCATTACTCTTTAGGCACAAAAAGAAAAAACTGCATTTACAAACGCTGTGATTACCACAAGTATAATGACTAATATCTGGAAAATTTGGAAAACTGCATTTAACTAAGTATATTCTTAATGTTTCTGCTATAGAAAAAGAGAGAGACTGAAGAAGAAGAAGGAAATAAATACTTAAAAATGTGTATCTAAGCTGTATTTAAGCTATGAGACAGTGATGAGGGGGGAAATGTTATTATAATTAAGAAGGAACTACTGAAGCCATATAACCTCGTTAATCACCTTTTGCCAAAATCTCAAGCCATTTTAAAAATAGTCTGTACCTAAGACATGAATATGCCTTTAACAAACTCTTAACTTTCTGCTAAATTGCCTAAAAACAGTCCAGAACCCTGCAGTTAAAAGGTTGTACAAGTGAGCCTGTTAAAAGTAATAAACTAGGATCTATTGAATTATATGATTTGTTAGTAACTACCATTGAAAAACAAAATTGAACAGGATAATATCTGAGTAAGCATTAGACTTAAAAAGGGGAGATGTGCTAATGAAAATTAGCCCATTAGCAATGATTAATAACATAATTTGCAATCATTTATATGTGACCCAATAAAAACAAATGTGGAAGGTTAGTTTTCCAATCTGGTAAGAGCTGACAAAACCTTGTTTAGACTAGAGCAAAATGTGATTCCTTTCCAGGCTTTGAAGCTGAGTCAACACAGACAGAACGAAGTGTAGATTTATTTTGGACAATTCTCTATAATTTGGATTACCATAGACTCTTTTCCAAAGTTCACTGCATAATTTTGACTTCTTTTTTACTTACTCTGTGTACTTTGTGTATCTAGAACTAAAGAAGGTATAAATGGTACCAGAAGGGTTATGGAGAGTATTCAAAATCAACCACGTTTGTTTAAAACAAAAAATTCAAAAAAACTACATGTTTAAAAAAATTGACACATGTGCGGTAATTTTATTTCTCAAAAAATAATTTCTATGTTAAGATTGGCATGGTGAAATTAGTTTTTAAACGAAAACTGGGACCTATGATTTGACAATCCATGTCTTCCATGTGAAATATTTATAAGGACAGTTTTGCAGTGTTTTAAAATTGAACCAATTTAGTTATACAATTAGCAAATCACATTTATTAAAAATGTATCCTCTTTCAACCAGAATATAAGCCTATCGTGTATAAGAAAAATGTGGTATTCAACTTGTTATCATCAGATTCTAGAGCCTTGTGTATAGATTTTGTACAATTAATCTTTTCAATGGTTGAATAAAATCTTGTAGGTAATTAGAAATTTGCTGGAAAACCCAAGCTGTCTGGTCAGTTTACATTTAGGCAGTAGAGTCAGGTTTCAGATAATCCCTTCTGTATTACCACAGTGGTTTTTGTTTGTTGGTTGGTTTGTTTTGAGATGGAGTTTCGCTCTTGTTGCTGAGGCTGGAGTGCAATGGTGCGATCTCAGCTCACTGCAATCTCCACCTCCCGGAATCACGTGATTCTCCTGCCTCAACCTCCCTAGTAGCTGGGATTACAGGTGCCTGCCACCACATCCAGCTAATTTTTTGTATTTTTCGTAGAGGCGGGATTTCACTGTGTTGGCCAGGCTGTTCTCAAACTCCTGATCTCAGGCCATCCACCCGACTCAGCTTCCCAAAGGGCCATCATGTTTTGTGAGAAGACCTTTCCTTTTAGGTTATGTAAAGAATTACCACAATTATCCATTTTACACTGCTCATGTCTAAATGCAGCAAGGGAATGGACCAGGGCACAGTTAAATTGGGCCACACACAGTGTTGTTGCAGTCATTTTTACAGATGAGAATGTGCTATTGCTTGACCAATAGAGCTTCAGCATTCCCTATTATCTTGCAACTAGAGGAGGAAAATCCTGGAACTTAGTTCTGTCAGTCTGTCAGGATTTCAAGACCATGCCCTATTCCTATACCTCTCCCTGCGCTTTTCTGAATTTTGGACATTGGACAAGAGAATTTTGTGACCCTCTTTAATAGGAAAAACTCTTCCCAACTATATCTTCTGTATCGACTGTCTCTATTTTGATGTTACTTGATCTGATTTAAGACAATGGCACTTTTTTATGTAAATAAATTTGACCACTCTGCATTCTATTTTTCCTTTGGTTTTTAGTGTCTTTAGAATAATTCAAACTAAAAGAATCTTATTCCAGGTAAAGGAAAGTCTACTATGAAGCATGCTAATTGAAAAGCCCTCATCTTTTCATCAATCTTACCACCATGTCTCCAGATATAGAGAGATCTCTACTGATAACATGCTCCTGGAGATGAACTTTAAAATAGTTAGCATAGTGGCAGTGATCTAGCTTAGAACAGAAACTATCTAATCCCAGTTTTCCTTCATTCTCTCATTTTTCACTTTCTCCTTATCCATCTCCCATCTACTTTCTCAGGATTCATGATCTAATATTAATTTTATATGCTTGTTGCTATGAACCACTTATTTCCAGGGGCATAAGGATATGTGTGACAAAGCTTCAACTTATGTTTAAAGATTCTCCCTTCTCCCAATATCTTATATACAGGTTTACGTATATAGGCAGCCTATAACAAATTCCCACAAAACATACTCACATATATATTCTTTCATATTGATTTAAGAAGACATAACTTCTTAAATGTAATCAGCAAATGTTCTCTTCATATGAGATCTCTGTATTCTAAACAACTGTAGAAAAGTAGCACAGGTATCTATACCTCTTTATGATTGCTAGACTCCTATCTACATGAACACAGTAAATGAAAGACAGACAAAACACAGACAAAATTAGGCTGCACTAATGTTTCTCTAGGATAAAATTAGTACATGAAATATGAAATATATGCATTTAAAAATCTTTGATTTTGAAATTTAATGCCTATACTAAGGTTTTTCATTAAGGTTAATTATTACTTTTATCTACTCATGTGTTATCTGTTTTGTTTAGCACAAATTTTTGTATGAACTTGAAAAATGTAGAGGAGTTAGCAAGCTTCTGAAACAATCATCTTCTAACGAGAAAACCTTTACATGCAGGCTCATATGTCTCCGTTCGTGGTCATATTTTGATTGTTAATGAAGAACTAAGATAATGCATTAGCTTACAGGATTAATACTGACCTTTTATCAAAGGATGTCTGTTGCAACAAATCCTATCACTCACTCACTCACTCACAGTAATGTTGTAGTTGGGAGGGCCAACTGAGGTTACAGCAGAAAAATGAACAAGCTTTAAATGTCAATACTTGTGAAATCCATGAAGCATAGCTAAAATAAGTAGTTTTAACTAGTTAAAACTACTTAAAATATCTTTAAGACAAGATTAAGTATCAAGTTTATGGTAGATCCTGGTAATTTGAAGAATGCCGCCTTCCAAAACAATACGCCCTAATCTTCCAAGTCTGTAATATGTTATCTTATGTGGGTACAGAGATTTTGAGGATGTGATTGAATTCAGAATCTTGAGATCCTGAGATTAACCTAGATAATTAAAGTAAAGCAAATATGCGTGCAAGGTCCCGATAAGAGTCAGGCAAGGGGATCAGAAGAGTAGTAGAAGGTGTGATGAAGGGAAGGAAAGCAAGAGGTTAGTGTGGTGCAGAGAAGGGGACCCCAAACTGAGACATGTGGGTGCCCTCTATCAGCTGGGAAAGACAATAAATGAATTTTCCCTTAAAATCATCAGAGAGAACCACCCCAGCCAATGCTCCTGAGAAGGAATTTGGACCCCTGGCCTCCAGAACTATAAAAGAATACATTTTGTTACCTCAGCAATAGGAAACTAATATATAGACATAAATCATTTTTGAGGGGCATAGGGGATAATCCAAAAGAACTTCAGATGTCCTTAATGATGTTCTCCTTTTTTACAAGTGAGATGTGAGAAAAAATATGATGATGAAAATTACCTTTTCCATATAGTTTAATATTCACACTATGCTGAAAAAAAACCTGATTTTAATGCCATTTTACATTTTTCCAACATCTCCTCTTCATTTCTATTTAATTCTCAAGGATTAATATAATTAATCTCTTTGTAGGTCAAAAATCCTAAACATTTTATTGTTTTTATGTCTTCTGTTTAAGATAAGAGATTCTCGTAAAATTAGTCTTATTTAAAATTTAGTATGTAAATGTGGCAATTTGTAAAATAAACTTGTGTCATTGAATTTTGATTATTAAGTTCAGAAAGAAAGGAAATAGAATTTGTTGCCTGGACATCAGAAAATGTGGGTTCTACCTTGACTTAGTACATTCAAGCGTCTATAACTAGCATACCCTGATAGTTTTTACACCCCATAAATGTACTCAGTTTCAGAGGCTGGGAAGTTAACAGTCAAGGTACCAGCATATTGGATGTTTGATGAGGGACAGTTTCCTGATTCATAGACAGTCTTCTCATTGAAACCTCACATGGCAGAAGGAGTGAGGAGGGATCCCTCTGGAGCTTCTTCTTTAAAAGCACTAATTCCACTCATGAAGGCTCTGCCCTAATGACCTTTTCACTTCCCAAAGACTTGACCTTCTAATACCATCACTTGGTGATTTAGTTTTCAACATATTAATTTTAGGGAGGACATAAACTTTCAGAACGTATTATTGTCCCTGAATCTCAAAATTCATAGTCTTCTCAGATGCAATACTCTTCTCATACATTTCATTCTATTGTTTCCAAAGTATTAATTTGTTCCAGCAGTAACCAAAAAGTTTAAAGTCCAAAGTCTCATCTAAATATTACCTATGTCAGATAGGGGCGAGACTTAGGGTACAATTCATTCTGAGGCAAATTGTTCTCCATCTGTGAACTTGTGAAATTAAACATGTAATGTGCCTCTAAAATACAGTTGTGGTTCTGGCATAAGATAGATACTCCCATTCAAAAAGAAAGAAATTTGAAAGAAGAAAAGAATGAAATGTTCCTAGCAAATCTAAACCCTTAAGGCTCAAGAACATATGTGTATATATGGGAAGTTGTTTAAGTCAGATATCTGGATTGATCACACTGGGGAACTGAGAGTTGGTGTAGGACTAGAAACTGTTTCAAGAGTGACTAAGCTTTACTTCTGGCATAAAAAATGTAAACATATTCAAAATGGATATGAAGGCAACATAAAATTATAATAATTCACTACATATTGGCATAATCATTGTATTGGTATCAGTTGAAAATCTCTTACTTATCCAGACAGTCTCCCTCCTTCCATTTTTCCTTCCATATTTACCCCTCAAGATATATATTGTCAATTTACGTATTTTTACTCTCTAAGTTTGCCTTTGAACATCAACCAAATTCCTACACGCAGATGTTGGTGTAACTGTAAGGGATATTTTTTTTTTTTTTTTTTTTTTTTTTTCAGGACTCTTACCCTCTAGTAATGCACTTGCTATTCCTTACCTTCTTTAGCAATTTCTCCAAACAGAGCAAGTGACCAGTCACTACAGCAGCCTGAAGCCCCAAATTTCAAACTTTTCCCTGGAAAATTAAGGTTGCTATTTGAAACAAAGGAAATAAAACCAAGCAAAGTAAATAACAAAAGTGAATATGCTGTGGGCATGAAAATTTTAAAGCAATGTTACTAAAGTTGTAACAATGGCCCGTAGAAGGAGTATGCATAAACTCACACTCTGTCATTTGACATTTAGTTCTTTGCAAAGTGATTTGATGTTTCAGGGCTTAAAAATATTGTGTAATTTATTTAACATTTATATAGTAATTTATATTTGTTACAATCTTACACGACTTTTATTACTTTGTGATTTATACTTGCTCAGTGTGCAAAACACTTCCTACATATTAAGGGAGAGCTTTTGAAATTGATCACTTTTTCAGCCTCAATAAGTTGTCATGTAATAAATTACAATAAGCTTAAATACTCATTAGTTCAGCAACCGGTTCAAGTTCAGTGTAAGCTAACTGCAGCCTAAAGGAAATAGACCAGCATCCTGAAATATGGCATTGATCTCTGTACTTTCTTGAGTTGATACTCCTTTCAATCATAGTATTTGATTCTATAATTGAGACTTCCAATACGGATGCTTAAGAATTTAAGAAAGTTTAGCTACTTAAATATTCAATAAAATCAAATATCATGAAAAACTTACATTGTTCAAGGCAGGACCAATGATTTTGAATTATCAGAAATTCGTCTAAGTTTCAAGAATATGTTTTGAACTTGATTGGTTCAATTCAGAGTTATTCAGCTAGTGTTTAATACTAGATTCAAAGTGGTACACAACAAACAATGAAAGGGATAGGGCAACTGTAATATGTAACTGACATGTCCTGTATCCCTTTTTCTATTTACAGTATAATCAAGATACTAGATAAATCTGGGTTTTGAATAAATAAGGCAGGCATAAACTAACCAAGGGCATCCTGGAGCTGACATTTGCTTGCACTGCGTCACTAGAACTAAGCTGTGAATCATGTTTCATACTGCTTCAACATTTAATATGAAATTACAAAGCAAGGCAGTAAGTAGGGCTGAATAATTTTAATGCAGTATATTACTTGGTTGCTTACCCTAACTCCAAGTTTTAAGTTAAAGACAATCTTTAGGCCAGGTACAGTGGCTCACACCTGTAATCCCAGCACTTTGGGAGGCTGAGGTGGGCGGATCAGCTGAGGTCAGGAGTTCAAGACCAGCCTGGCCAACATGAAGAAACCCCATCTCTAGTCAAAATACAAAAATTAGCCAGCCATGGTGGAGCATGCCTATAATCCCAGCTACTCAGGAGGCTGAGACAGGAGAAACATTTGAATCAGGAGGTGAAGGTTGCAGTGAGCCGAGATCACGTCACTGCACTCCAGTCTAGGAGACAGCGCAAGACTCTGTCTCAAAAAAATAAAAAAAAATCTTGAAAGCCTACTGATAACTTAGAATTCTGTTGATTTAAGTAACCACATGTTAATTGTTCTTCAATAGAAATAATTTTTATTTATGAAACTTTGTTTTCTGTGTAGATACTAACTTTATTAATAATAATGCTCTCCACTTTCATATATGCTACATCACTGACCAATTTTAGGTGTCTTCTCTTTTCCAGAAATCACTGGAGAAAGTAAAGAGGTTTTGGCATCAACTCAACTTGGATCGTAACATTGACTCTGCCACTTTCTAGTTGTAATGAGCTTCAATTTTTGTCTTCTTATAAAATGAGGATAATATTACACACTTCACAGAGTTATTGTGAGAATTCATTTAAGTAAATGAAGTAATTGACATGAAAACTGATTATGTAACTTGCCTAAAGTCTTCCAACTAGGAATGATGCTGCATATATTTAAATCTCTGTCTGTGACACTAAGGTAAGTGCTTTTGAACTACAACTTGTTGGTATTGGAAACAGTGCACAGTAAACTGTTATGTACTCAACCTTTATTTCTGCACGGAATCTTACACACTGCTTCTATTAAATACACACAGTTAAAATCTTATGCGTTTAAAGTTTCTATCAGAGTGTGTAAAATCTCCTACTCTGAATACTAAGGTAGAGAAGAAATGTGCTCCTTCAGGTTCAAGAAGATTACACAAACCAGTTCTAAGAAACAGCCAGCCCTTCTTACCATGTAGTCATTTTAAAATAGATTCACAAATTATTTAATAATCCTCCACCCTTCTAAAGATGGAGCCTGATTTCCCTTACCTTAAACAAGTACTATCCTTACTAATTTGCTTCTAATTAATGAAATATGGTGGAGGTGATTGTGTGTGATTTCTGAGACTAGATCATAAAAGAAACTGCCTTATCCTGGTCTTTCTCTTCGAGTGCTTGCTCTGGGGAATATCTGTTGTCATGTCATGTGGGCCCTCAAGCAGCCCTAAAGAAAGGTTAACATGGCAAAGAATTGAGCTCTTCTGCCAGCAGCTAGCAAGGAAATGAAACCCTGCGCCAACAGCCACATAAGGGGACAATCTTGAGTGAATCTTTCAGTCCCAGTGAAGCCTTTAGGTGATGGCAACTCAGGCCAACAGCTTGACAGCAACATTATGAAAGAATCTGAACCAGAATCACCTGACTAATCAATGCTGAAATTAATGACTCACAGAAAATGTTAGATAATAAATGTTTATCGTTATAATCCAAAAAGTGTTAGGGAAATTTGTTTTGAAGCAATAGATAGATAATGCGCTACTGCTCTAAAGTACGCACAAAGAAATATGTCGTCCAAGACTTCTGCCTTTTTGTGTTTGTTTGTTTGTTTGTTTGTTCATTTGTTTGTTTTTTGAGACTGAGTCTTGCTCTGTTGCCCAGGCTGGAGTGCAGTGATGCGATCTTGGCTCGCTGGACCCTCCACCTCCCAGATTCAAGTGATTCTCCTGCCTCAGCCTGTACTACAGCTGAGACTACAGGCACGTGCCACCATGCCCAGCTAATTTTTTTGTAGTTTTAGTAGGGACGGGGTTTTACCGTGTTAACTAGGATGGTCTCAATCTCCTGATCTCGTGATCCGCCTGCCTCGGCCTCCCAAAGTGCTGGGATTAAAGGCATGAGCCACCATGCCTGGCCCCTTTTTCTAAAGAACAAAAGGGAATTCAGCTAATTTTTGCTGAGATATTTATTACAAAACAAATACATTTGCACAAATCTAGTAGGTGAGTTCAGTTGGAATAAAGGAGTATAATTTATCTAAGAAACAGATTTGAAGTTTGTGTGCCATGATATTCCTTTGAGTATCAGATTATCATATAAGGTAAAGCAGTGTAGAACTTTTTAGGCAACATGGGAGACACATGAGCATTAGTAAATTTTTAAAATTCTTCTAGTATCCCAAGGGATTTATGTTCTCCAGGTGACAGTAGATCTAAAATAAGACTTGCAATCATGACTTCAACTTTGATGCAGATCATAAAATCACAGAAAGGAAGCTTGCATCAGAACTCAGTCAAAAATAATGCGATACTTAAGCAGACTCCAAGTGCTTGGGGAGTGAAATTCAGCTTTGTAGATGCGCATACAGCTCCCACAACCGTCAGAACCCTCTGACAGAGGGCAGGTTGCTGATGCATTACAGAATGCTTCTGGCTGGTACTCTGTTTAAACAACCTAAAGTGATGCATAGCTGTTGGTGCTCTATTCTAAGCTGAAATCTAGTCTTTTAAACTTAGATTTTCAGCTTCATTTATGCAAGAAATAGAATAGTTCTCTCTGTAATTCACTTAACATTCTGTCTTAGTTTATGAGATATTTTCAAGAGGAAGAAATCATAGAATAAAATAGCTATTTAATAATAGGCATTAGTATTAGTATTATTAATAATACAATGTATTTTATGATAATGATAGAACTTTAACACCCTTTGTTCTCAGCACATTTTACCTATCCCGGATCTATTCTCCTGTCACTGAAAACACACCTACGTAGTCCTATCACATATTCTGGGCACATGGTAGGCACTGATAGAACTTATTAAAGGAAAAAAAAAATATATAACTTCCAATAGATGAAAAGCTAATTGGTGTGTTATACTTCTTTGGTGAAAGGCATTGTCCTCTTTGATCTACTGTATAATGAGATTTATTTGGAACATCAAAGCTTTCCATAAAAACTGAAAAAATGTTTTGAACAGTAACATAAGCATCACATTATTGTGACTTATTAGGGAAATGCAGAAAGATGGAGCAGCATCATACTTTTTGAAATTAGGAGATCATCCTCTTAAATAAAAGGCTGTTGTTTTGAGCACAACATGTTTTGGAATAGGTCATTTTAATTATTGATTTTGGATGTATTATGAAGACCTGGCCTCTTCTTTTTAATGTTAAGAAATGATCTTCTCTTTTAAATCTATGTTCTCACTAGCCTGCTCAATGCTTTTCTAACACTGATATTAATGGAATAATATAACTACAGTAATTTCACATTTTCATTTCTTTAAAAGAAAATCTCTCAGAATATCTCTTACGGTTCATGCTTTAATAATGATGTCAGTTATAATACTACAGGGGAACTGTCATTTCTTCAACATGAACAGGAAAATTAGAGCTAAAGAGCCAAGACTAGAATGATGGCCTAAAGGCAAAACACCAAGACTGCCTTTAATTCAGGATGTAGATCTACCTATAACCAAATAAGCAGACCTCTCATATTTCTAGATAGTCTAACTTAGTCCAGTAGAGAACTAAGCTGAATTTTGTAGACAAAGCCCACTAAACTAATAAAGAATATATGCATTTTCCTGGCCTTCCCTCTTGCATTTCTTTCTTGGAACTTTGCATGATGGTTGTTACTTACCGAGGACCAAGTCTTCTAAATAATAAATGCAACCTAACTCCAAAAAGCCCATTTTAATGGCTTTCTTTTGAGAGTGGTTCACAGTGAATTCTAGTCACTTGTTGTCACAGCTCCATCGTCTGTAACTCTTTCTTGATACAGTGAACTGCAAATGAGAATCAGAGCTGAAAGTTTGTGTTATGTACGTACAAATACTTATATAGGTTTTATGCAGCCATGTAGGCACACACACACACACACACACACACACACACACACACACACTGTATTAGGTATAGCTTTTCCTGAGGGTTCATAATGAAAGCTATAAACTCTTATCCTTCCTAACGGTTGACATTTCAAATTATTGACAGAGGGACAGAGAAGGCATGAGGGGGCACTGTGCCATCACCATGGGGAGGTTTGAAATAAAATCAGTAGGACTTCAACAGGTGCTGACTGTACCAGAGAGAATGTAGGCAGCTCTCATCACTGCTTTACATCACACTGTAGAACAATAAGCATTTTTCCTTGCTGCTGCCTCAAGGCAGTAGATAATTTTTTAAAATACATGTTCGGTGCTGTGAAAGAAAAACAGGATCTTCGAATCTTCATAACACTAGGCACTCCATTAGTTGGAACTCTGTCCTGACATCGAGGTGCCTCTGTCTAGGTAATGCACCCAAGGCTGTGGCAGCCTCCATTTTTCAAAATATAGATGTAGATAGCCATGGTCCCACTGCTAATATACTCTGTGTGTCATCAGAGATGGCACTGCATGTATGCTGCAGAGATTTACCATCTGTGCCCTCTGAAAGGGCAGCCACCAAAGCCCTCTCCACACCTCGGCCCACTGGAGCCACACTTGGTGTGACTGAAGAGTGCTGCCCTGGAATGTCAGGAGCAAAGCATTGAAATTATTCTATCCCCTAGGCCCTTGTACTCTGGGCCTGTGATGCAAAGGTCAGCTCTAATAATTTCCAAAATGCTTTTGGGCTCATTCTTCTATTGTATTTATGAATAGCACCTGGCTTCTGTTGACATGGAAAATTCACAGAAATCACCTTATTAAATAGTAGCTTGGAAACATCTTTGTTGTCTTTTGAAAAAGATTTCTCATAGTTTTCTTATGCGGATAAATTGAGAGTTTTCCAAAATGCTAAGCTCTGCTTCCCTCTGGATTAAAATGTAACATTTAAGCATTATATTCTTTTATTTTATTTTGTTTTATTTTATTTTATTTTATTTTATTTTAT